>NC_056744.1:151760478-151882978 GCF_019279795.1 Protopterus annectens | reverse complement strand
GTGTAGTTAATAACAAGTCCTAAGAGATGTTTTGTTGTTGACATAAAGTAATAGGTTATACGATAATTAATTTCTTGCAATGTTGTTACACTGCATGTTAGTCTTGCCATTTTGCTTTGTTTGAAATTTGTCCTTTTTGGCATATTTTCGGCAATCCATTCAGTCGCAACAACTGGTACAGCTCCTATACAGTGCATGTTACAACATGTTTAGTAGACCCTGCTACCTTAGGGGACGAGCAGTGTTGCTGTTTGATATTTGGGTTGTTTGTGTACACTTTCATTAGAGCCTACTTCATTCTGCCCCTGTCTCCATTTGTCACAACAAAGAACTAGATTTTCTTTTTGGCACTGTAGAGGTGACTTGCTTATTGTGTACTTGGTCTTCTTTGGACAACTGTTCCCTTTGTGCCTGACCTTAGGGTTCTTCTCGAAATCACCGTGTTGTACTAAGACAAGTAAGATTGTTAATATTCAGTATTACTTGAGCTTTGTGAGGGTGACATTTCTTAACTGTCTGTACACCCAGATGTTCATCGTGTTACACTGCTGCAGTCATTACACTTGGGTTATCCTGCTTTCAGGCAGTCCCGTAGTCGGCCAGAGTTCCAAAGTCTTGGTCCGGCGTCGGTTGCTGTCGCTTCTTCCCTGACGTCAGTGCACCAGGGGTATATAAGATACATCCAACGCCATTTTCTTCAGTCTTTCTTGCCGCGCAGTGCCCGAAGCAAAAGCAGTTCGCAAGTGCCAGTCAGCCGACTCCTGAGATTTTCAAAGTCGAATTTCACATCCAAAGTCTTCAATAAAGTACCCGTTGAAACTTTTTTCTTGCCTCAGACCGATGTCAGAAAAAGTTAATAATTGCATTTCTTGTGGGAAGCAAATACCTCTTAAGGACTTCCACTCTTACTGTATTCCATGCCTAGGCCCTGATCACGACGTCACTAGTTGTCGATTTTGTGCTAGATTTAACAAACGCACAATAAAATGACGTTTTGATTTTGCTTTACACTACTTTGGCCGAAGGTTCAATTATACAATGCCATCGGAACAACCGACGACCGCAATTCTTAAAAAAACACAAAGACAAGGATAAAGACAGGCATCCGAGGTCCAAAACCGATGACGAAGCCTCTTCTAGGCAAGTCGCCGGTTCTCAATGAGGCAGATGTTCTTCATCTCACATTGCTGCAGTCCTTACACTTGGGGTAGTCCACTGTCCTCGGTCGGCCCGAATATCAAAGTATAAGGCTGACGTCGGTCAAGGTGCATCTGACTGACATCAGGACGTCAGGGTAGAAATGCGCATGACCGACGTCATATCCTCAGTCTTTTTTGCCGCATGGTCCGATGCAGAAGCAGTATTGCAGTGCCGGTTGGCGTTCTGAAATTTTTCGTTTTGAGTTTCAGACCGAGTCAAAGTTGGCTAAGTACCCGTTGGGAATATTTTAGTTTTTCTTGCCTCAGTGGTTTACCGGATGTCAGAAAAAGTGAATAATTGTATTTCTTGTGGGAAACAGATACCGCATAGAGACTGTCATACTTTGTGTATTCCTTGTTTAGGGCCTGAGCACGACGTTGTTGGGTGTCGCTCTTGTGCTAGATTTAATAAGCGCACTATAAAGAGGAGATTAGATTGTGCCAGGTTAGTCTTTGGGAAGCGGTGCAATTATAAAATGCCGTCGGATGCTCCGGCCCGCTTCTTCGAAGAAGCGCAAGGACAAAGCAGTGAAGCCTAGGCTAGAAGAACCGTCCGTACCGGACGCCGGTTCTTTAGAGGTGTCGGTGGAGCCGGTGGTTCCACCGAAGGTTTCTTTGGGATCCCAGGGAGAGACCTTGTTATTGCAGGATGTGGCCTCTCAGGAGGCAGGCCAGGGTGATGGGGCTTCTCAGGTTACTATACTCCCCTCCCTGCCTAGGGTGATTAGGCCCTCTCCTTCTGTTTCCAAGGCTTCTCCTAGAGGCAGGCCAGGTTTAGCTTCGGTTGGTGTCACCCCTAGTTCTTCTGGAACTGTGCCCAAGAAGCATATGCTTAAAATGGCAGAAGATTTGATTACTCTGATTAGGGGTTCTTTGCCCCCTCCTGATAAGAGACCTAGGGTGGAGCCTGAGCTAGGGAGTTTTGAGCAGGCTTCGGATGTTTCAGAGTCTTCGGCTGAAGACTTGCAGGAGTACTCTCCTTATTCTGATTCTGATGTGGATGATTCTACTCCTTCTGCTTCTCCTCCTGAGGATTTTTCTTTTTCAGAAACTCTTCATTCCATGAGGGAGCATTTTAAGTGGGAAGGTCAGGACTTCTCTGATTCCAGGAAAAGGCTTAGGGAATTTTTGTTTTTACCCCAGCATAGGCCTTTGGCTATACCTCCTGTTTTGGATGTAGTGGAAGATGTTTTTACAGAGGCTTCTCTTAATCCTGATTCTTTGCCTCCTGCTGCTGTTAAACCGGATAGGTATTACAGGGTGCCTGAAGTTCGTAAGTATCTTTTTAAGAGTCCTAGGGCAGACCCAGAAACTGTTAGCCAGGGGCCTAAAGGTGTTAAGGCTTCTGTTGTCAAGAATCCGGTTCCTGCAGATAAAGAAGCCAGGGCCTTGGATAGATGGGGAAAGAAAGTTGATACTTCTTCCACTCTAGCTATGAGGGCTTTGAATTGCCAGTTTCACATGTTAAAATACCAAAACTATCTCCTTTCACAGTTGAAGTCTAAGGTTGATGCTCTGGCGGAAGGTATTGATTGTAAAGAGTTACAAGATTTAGTACATGTTTCTGAACAGGTGGGTAAGCATTCTTTGCAATGTGGTTTTGATGCTGTACAGGCCTCGTCTAGGGTGGCTGCCACTGGGTCAGTTCTTCGCAGGCACGCCTGGCTGAGGGATCAAAATTTATCTGACCATGTTAAAACAAGGATTTTAGATGCTCCTTTACAATCTGATGTGTTGTTTGGTTCTCCTGTTGAGGCAGTTTTAAAGAAAATGGAAGACAAGGCTAAGTCTATGCAGACTGTTAAAGATTTTTTGCAGGTTCAGCCTCCAAAGTTTAGTAGAAATTGGCCTGCTAAAGGGTGGACGTATCCTTCTTATGATTCCCAGTCTAGGGGTAGATCTAGACGTGGTAGAGGCAGAGCTCAGGGCTCTTTCAGGCCTAGAACAGGGAGTTCTCCTGCACAGTCTTCAGGTGAGGGCAGGGGTCAGTCCTTTCGTAAACAGACCCAATGACCTACCTTTTCAGCTGCCAGAGCCTTCTCGTCTGGCAGCACCTTTGGGAGGAAGGTTGGCGCTTTTCAAAGAAAATTGGAGTTTAATTACCCAAGACAGATGGGTATTGGATATCATACACCAAGGTTACAGGTTTTATTTCCATACCTTGCCTCCTTTCAGAGGCATGCCAGACGCTCCTCCTCAACAAAGAATAGAGGCTCACAAGCAAATTTCTCTGTTACTTCAACTAGGGGCCATACAGCCGGTCCCTATGCCAGAAGTGGGCCTAGGATTTTATTCTCGCCTGTTCCTAGTACCAAAGAAGGGGAACACGTGGAGACCAATTTTGGATTTATCTATCCTCAACACTTATCTGGACATTCCCAAGTTCAAAATGTTGACGTTACAACAGCTTTTACCTCTGCTGGGCAAAGATCATTGGATGGTAACTTTGGATCTCAAGGAGGCTTACCTTCATGTTCCTATCAGACTGAGTTGCAGGAAGTATCTGCTTCGAGCTGGGACTTCTCACTATCAGTTCTCTGCATTGCCCTTTGGCTTATCTACTGCCCAGAGTGTTCACGAAAGTTCTGGCTCCAGTGATAGCTTTCTTCAGGCTAAAAGGAATACAGATCTATCCTTATTTGGACGACTGCCTGATTCTGGCTCAACGAAGGGAAGAGCTTCTTCATCATTTGGAATATGTGATAGCAGTGCTAAGATGCCTGGGGTATTCTGTGAACGAAATAAAGTCCAGTCTAGTACCCTCTCAGGACATGTGCTTTCTGGGTGTAAGACTGAATACAGCACCCCAGATGGCCTTTTTAACCCCGGACAAACAAAAGAGTCTTTCCCTTTACTTCCATCAACTATCTCATCAGTCCGGGCTGACTGCAAGGACAGTCCTTCAAGCCTTAGGGTTCATGGCATCTTGTATTCTGGTGCTTCCCAATGCCAAACTGCATATGAGGAAGCTGCAATGGTATCTCAAAAATGTATGGACACAGCACTGCCAGGATCTGGACACTGTCATTCAAATAATACCTTGCATTCAAAAGGAATTTTTGTGGTGGGCTCAGGAATGTCACCTAAACAAGGGACTCTCTGTGACCCGGCCAGAGGCGAGTCAGATTTTAACGACAGATGCCTCAGACAAAGCTTGGGGAGCTCATCTAAATGGAAAGTGGATACAAGACAAGTGGCCTGCCAGACTACAACATCTACATATCAACCTGAAGGAGATGTTAGCAGTCCAGTTTGCATTAATAGCTTTCAAGGATTTACTTCTTCCAGGGCAGGTGTTGATTCTAACAGACAACACAACTGTCATGTGGTACATCAACAAGCAAGGGGAACGATTCTTATCCTCTATGCAGGCAAGCAATGATTTTGTGGGAGACTGCTCTCAGTTTACAGCTCAATCTTCAGGCAAGGTTTCTGCCAGGAGCACAGAACTCCTTAGCAGATGTGTTGAGCAGACGAATTATGGATCCCCACGAGTGGAAATTGGATCCTCATGTATTTCAGAAATTGACAGTGTCATGGGGAACTCCAGACATAGATCTGTTCGCTTCTCCACTAAACCATCAGCTGCCAGAGTTTTGCACAAAAGGGTTTCATCCCACAGCTTGGAAAGTGGATGCTCTTTCTTTCAATTGGAGCAATCTTCATGTGTATGCCTTTCCACCTCTGCCTCTCCTCCCAAAGGTGCTTCTAAAGGTCAGACAGGACAAGCCAAGGATGATTTTAATAGCTCCAGATTGGCCTCGACAGCACTGGTACCCATTACTGAGAAGTCTGGTACGGAAGCCTCCATGGCCTTTGCCTCGATTCCACACCTGTTGTCACAGGAGGACAGCCATTTGCTCAATGTCAAACTTCACTCTCTTCACCTAACAGCCTGGCATATTCTGTTTTGAACCATAGAGGGTCTCAACTTCCACAACAAGTTTTGAATGTGATTTTGGAAGCTAGAAGGCCTAGTACAAGGAAAGTGTACGCAGATAAATGGAAGAGATTTTTATTTTGGAGTGCAGCAAAGGATTTTGATGTTTCTGAGCCTAATTTAAGTGTGGCTCTTCAATATCTTACTGAGTTACTGGACAAAGGTTTGTCTTTCTCTTCTATTAAGGTTCATGCTGCAGCAATTTCAGCTCACTATGACCTCCATTGTTTTCTCATCCTTTGTTCAAGCAATTTCTTAGAGGGGCAAAGAATATAAGACCCCCACGTAGAGCTCCTACTCCTGCTTGGGATCTCAATTTTGTGTTGGAGAAACTCACTGTACAACCTTTTGAGCCTGCAGCTACTTCTGAGTTGAAATATTTATCATGGAAGACTGCCTTTTTGTTGGCCATTACCTCTGCAAGAAGGGTTTCTGAATTGCAGGCCCTTATGGCGGTTGAGCCTTTCTTGATTTTCCATAAGGATAGGGTATCATTGCGTACTAATCCTTCCTTTATGCCTAAGGTGGTTTCTAGTGTGGCTTCAAACCAAACTATTCATTTGCCTACTTTTTATGCAAATCCCCAAAATAAAGGGGAAAAGATTTTGCACACTTTAGATGTACACAGGCAGTTGCGATATTATTTGGACAGAACTAAAGGGTTCAGGCAGTCTCAGCAGTTGTTTGTTTCTTTTGCTTTGAGTTCTCAGGGCAAGCCTGTGTCAAAACAAACTATTTCTAAGTGGATTGGGTTTTGCATTGCTTTCTGTTATTCCCATCATGGCAAGGAGATTCCAGCTGGGATTAGGCCTCATTCCACTAGGGCTACTGCCACTGACAGCCTTTTGAGGGGAGTGGCAACCAAGGATATTTTGGAGGCAGCTACTTGGAGTTCAGTGCATACTTTCTCTAGGCATTATCACCTGCCACTTTACTCTAAATCCAGGGCTGGTTTTGCCACTGCTGTTTTGCAGGGCATTTTGGCAGCTCCTGCTTCCTTGTAGTTTGGCCATCCTCCCTTACCTCTGCTTTGGGATTCTACCCAAGTGTAAGGACTGCAGCAATGTGAGATGAAGAACATAGTACAGTTTTGTACCTACCATAAATGTAGATGTTCAAGATCCACATTGCTGCAGTCCAATTTCTCCCTCCTTCCCTCTGTAGTTAGAGGTGGTTGTGTGGGTTGGGTTGTAAATATTGTGTATATTGTATATATTGTACATATAATTAGTGCAAGGGTGGTTGGTTGTTTGTTTGCTGTCTTTTGGTTTTGACCTTTATTTTTAGGGTCTTCTGACATCTGGGGCAGGAAAAGACTGAGGATATGACGTCGGTCATGCGCATTTGTACCCTGACGTCCTGATGTCAGTCAGATGCGCCTTGACCGACGTCAGCCTTATACTTTGATATTCGGGCCGACCGAGGACAGCGGACTACCCCAAGTGTAAGGACTGCAGCAATGTGGATCTTCGAACATCTACATTTATGGTAGGTACAAAACTGTACTTTTCGCAGCCCCTGACACCCGCTACCTCAGAGCCACAGGCTGCCTCCGACTCCCACGTGGAGACAACTAGGCCTCTGGAAACTCAAGGTATTGGGCCTACGGAAACTAATCCCGCAGATGGGTCCGGAGCCGCTGAGCAGACATCGGCTTCTGAGGGTGTTTTCAGAGCTTCACAACTTACCATTAAAGCAACAGCCAAGACAAAACACCATTAAAGACAAAGAAGCAAGTACAGCATTCTCCTGGACAGTCCTCCATGCTAAGAAACAGATGCTTAAAATGGCCGAAGACCTCATTACTCTAATCAGGGGTTCCCATCCCCCTCCTGAGAAAAGGCCTAGGCAGGATACAGATTATGATTCCTCTGATCAGGTTTCCATTTCCTCTGATTCCTCTTCAGACCAGGGATACTCTCTACCCCCCCATGAGGACTCTGATGCTGAAGAATCTATCCCTTCAGCCTCTCCTCCTGAGGATTACTCTTTTGGGGAAACTTTACATACCATGAGAGAACATTTCTATTGGGAAAGTCAGGATTACTCAGAATCCAAGAAAAGGCTCAGGGATTTCCTTTTATTACCTCAGCACAGGCCTCTGGCTATTCCGCCTGTGCTAGATATTGCGGATGATGTGTTCTCTGAATCCAGCTTATCTCCTGATTCTTTGCCCCCTGCACCAGCCAAGCCAGATAGGTATTATAGAGTCCCTGACTCTCACAAGTTTCTTTATATAAACCCATCTGCTGACCCAGAAACCATTTCCCAGGGTCCCAAAGGGGTTAAGGCATCCATTGCAAAAAAATCCAGTCCCCTCTGACAGAGATTATAGAGCATTGGATAGATGGGGGAAGAAAGTTTACACTTCTGCAACTTTAGCAGTAAGGGCTTTAAATTGCCAGTTTCACATGCTTAAGTACCAACAATATTTAATGGCTCAGTTAAAACAGAAAATGCTCGCAAGCTCAGAAGCTCCTGACTATAAAGAAATGCAGGATTTATTGCATGCAGTTGAACAGGTGGGAAAACATACTCTGCAATGTGGTTTTGATTCTTTAGAGGCCTCTTGTAGAGCCGCAGTTACAGGTTCTGTGATTCGAAGACATGCTTGGTTAAAAGAACAGAGTTTACCTGATCATGTTAAGGCAAAATTATTGGATGCTCCTTTACAGTATGATACCTTGTTTGGTGTTAAGGCAGAAGAGGTGTTAAAGAAAATGGAGGATAAAGCTAAATCTATGCAAACAGTCAAAGATTTCTTACAGTACAGCCACCTAAATTTAGCAGAAATTGGCCTACAAAGAATTGGTCCTTTCCAATGTCAGACAGGCCACAGAGAAGCAGATACAGACGCCCAAGAGGCAGGTCTCAACCCCAAGGCTCTAACAGAAAATGACAGTGGGGTACCTCAACCCCAAAAGGAGGTGAGGACAAGTCTCAACCTTTCCGGAAACAGTCCCAATGACTTCCCCCTTCGTATGCCAAGCACTTCCCTTTTGGCATCCCCCTTAGGAGGAAAACCAGCACTTTTTTCTCAAAATTGGCAAACAATCACCCAAGACAAATTGCTTCTGAATATTGTGTCTCAAGGTTACAGGCTCCACTTTCACACTTTACCAAGGCTAAAAGAAATGCCAAACCTGCCACATAATCAATGGGCAGAGGCTCAAAAACAAATTTCAGCCCTCATGGACATGAGAGCTATTCAAAAAGTACCACAGCAGGAACAAGGACAAGGATTTTACTCAAGACTCTTTCCTGGTCCCCAGAAAGGACAAAGCCTGGAGACCCATACTAGACCTTTCAACTCTAAATACTTATCTGGATGTTCCGAAATTCAAAATGTTGACACTACAGCAGCTTCTTCCCATGCTGGGCAAGAAGGCTTGGCTTGTTACTTTGGACCTCAAAGAGGCATACCTGCATGTCCCTGTCAGACAAGATTGCAGAAGATACCAGAGATTCAAAGCTGGTACAATGCACTACCAATTCTCTGCACTGCCCTTTGGCTTATCTACTGCGCCCAGGGTCTTTACAAAGTGCCTGGCACCAGTAATTGCATTTTGCAGACAAAAAGGAATTCAAATATATCCCTACTTGGACGATTGCCTCATTCAAGCAGAGAGAAAGGACATTCTTCTAAAGCATCTGGCGTTTGTAAAAAGGTTGCTAATTTCTCTAGGGTACACAGTAAACGAAAAGAAGTCAAGACTAGTTCCCTCACAACAGGTAATATTCCTGGGTGCCAGGTTAAATACAACGGCCCAGATGGCTTATCTCACACCAGACAGACAAGGACAACTGACTCAATATTTTCAATTACTGGCAAAAAATGTTCCATCTCCCTGCAAGAAAAATTCTGCAGGCCCTGGGATTCATGGCATCCTACATACTACTAATACCATATGCCAGACTGCATATGAGGAAATTACAGTGGTACCTAAAAAGTGTTTGAACTCAACACTCTCACAGTTTAGAAGCAGTAATACCAATAATTCCCTGCCTACAACAGGAGTTTCGATGGTGGGCACAGGCATGTCACCTCAACAAGAGTCAGCCTTTCACTCTACCCACAGCCGGGCAGGCTCTAACAACAGATGCTTCGGATTACGCCTGGGGAGCACACATGGCAGGAAAATGTGTTCAGGGCAAGTGGACCACAGACCAAATGCATCTTCACATCAATCAAAAAGAGATGTTGGCTGTTCAAAATGCCCTAACAGCTTTCAAGGATCTTCTGCATCCAGGACAATTACTACTAAAGACAGACAACACCACAGTAATGTGGTATATAAGCAAGGGGGCACTCATTCTTATCCCCTATGCAGGCAAGCCATGACCTTGTGGAACACTGCTCTAACTTATCAAGTTCATCTGCAAGAACAATTCCTGCCAAGAAAGAAAAATACTCTGGCAGACGATCTAAGCAGAAATATCATGGACCCTCACGAATGGAAATTGAATCCACAAATCTTCAGCATGGTAACGCAAAAATGGGGATGCCCAGACATAGATCTTTTTGCCTCCCCACTGAATTGCCAACTACAAAAATTCTGCACAAGGACTTACCACAGACAAGCATGGAAAGTGGATGCTCTTTCGTTCAGCTGGAAGAGCCTAAAAGTTTATGCCTTCCCACCACTGCCTCTCCTTTCAAAGGTACTCTTAAAAGCCAGACAAGAAAAACCACAGATGATCCTGATTGCTCCAGACTGGCAACGCCAGCACTGGTACCCAATCTTAAAGAACTTAGCTCAAGGCCCACCATGGATTTTGCCTCAGATTTCACACTTTCTGACTCAACAAAACAATCAGATCCTGCACGGTCAGCTCAAAACCCTAAACCTAGCTGCATGGCAGATTCATTAGTCAAACAGGCAACACCTCTCTCTAAAGCTGTTATGGATGTCATTTTGGTGGCCAGGAGGCCTATCACCAGGAAATCTTACTCAGAAAAATGGAAGAGATTCTTTGCGTGGAACCAGGCTCAAAGTCTTGACCCTCTTGTTCCAAACATACCTCAGATTTTACAATACTTAACTGAGATGCTGGACAAAGGCCTGTCCTTCTCATCAATTAAGCAATTTCAGCACATTACAACACGGATCCTCCTTTATTCTCTCATCCTTTGCTAAAGCAGTACCTCAGAGGGGCTAAAAACATGACTGCCCCGGAGAGCACCAATACCAACTTGGGACCTCAATTTTGTTTTGGAAAAACTGACCCTGCCACCTTTTGAGCCAGCCAATACAGCCGATCTAAAATTTTTGTCATGGAAAACAGCTCTGCTCCTGGCAGTAACTTCCGCACGAAGAGTGTCAGAGCTACAGGCATTAATGGCAGTGGAACCTTTTATAATTTTTCATTAGGACATGGTTTCTTTAAGGACAAACCCTACCTTTATGCCAAAGGTGGTATCTAGTGTGGCTCTTAACCAAACCATCCATTTGCCAACTTTTTATCCAAACCCCCGGAATAAAGGGGAGAAACTTCTGCACCCTTTGGACATACACAGGCAGCTACGCTTCTACTTGGACAAAACAAAAGCTTTCAGGAAAACTGATCAACTGTTTATAGCATATGCTGCAGGATCACAGGTCAAGGCTATCTCAAAGCAGACTATCTCCAGATGGATAGGACACTGTATTCGTTACTGCTACACACAGCATGGAAAATCAGTCCCTAATAACATTAGGCCACATTCTACCAGAGCAACAGCCACTTCAACAGCCTTTCTCAGAGGAGTACCAACCAAGGAAATTTTGGAGGCTGCAACTTGGGAGTTCAGTGCACACCTTTACCAAGCATTACCACTTGCCTCTTTACTCTAAATCCAGAGCAGGATTTGCCACTGCAGTTCTGCAAGGCCTCATAGCCAATCCTAACTCTTTATAGACCAGCCACCCAACCTTAGCTTTGGGATTCTACCCAAGTGTAATGACTGCAGCAGTGTAACATGATGAACATAGTACAGTTTTGTACCCACCATAAATGTAGATGTTCGAGTGTTCACACTGCTGCAGTCCAGGTTACCCTCCCTCCATCCCCTCTGTCTTAGCTGGGCTTATCTATACCTTTCTATCCTATACAACCTTTGTGGTGTATTTGCTTGTAACTGAAGGTATTTTTTTTTTTTTTATGTATGTTTTATTAGCAATATGTATTGCCTACCTACTTGGGGGCACCTAACATCTGGGGCAAGAAAAACTGAAGAAAATGGCATCGGATGCATCTTGTATACCCCTGGCGCACTGACGTCAGGGAAGAAGTGACAGCAGCCGACGCCGGACCAAGACTTTGGAACTCTGGCCGACTACGGGACAGCCTGACGGCAGGATAACCCAAGTGAACACTCGAACATCTACATTTATGGTAGGTACAAAACTGTACTTTCTCCATTATCTAAGATAATGAGAAGTCAGAGGCAGCTAGTAGCAAGACATTTATGTCAATAGCCCTGAATGTTTTCAGAGCAGAATTAAGGAATGGCAAATTCATCTATCCAGCCATCACTCCTTTTTTTCTAATTTTTGCACATGGGTTCTGGTGACACTTCAACTGTGACAGTCATCCAAAGAGCCAGTATTCGCGCCACCAGCTGGCTAGCCTTGCTGCAGAATTAAGTACTGATAAATAACCTGGTTAAAAGCAAACAGGTAATAATAAGATAGTGTGACATGCAACAGCTATTTTGTGTGTCATCAATTATTCTCTTTTACAGGCTGAGCAAAGTATGAAGAAAAATGCTTTTGTTACATAATGGGAAAGGTTAGACTTTCTATACCTTCCTTTTCATGATTGAAAGTGTATCACAGTGAACAGAAAGTACAGGAATGGATGGAGATACAGATTCCTGCAGTCTACCTGTTTGCCCACCTGTGCCATTGTTCTTCAGGATGCTTGTTCATATGTAGAAGGATTATGGATCTTAGGGTTGACAGACTGTTTAAATGAAAATCTGCTTAAGTAATAACAGCTTAAAAGGGCAAAATAAATTGATTACATAATGGGCATGCTCCCAACAGCCCTATGAGGGGCTTTAACCCCACTTCCACCTTGTCCTTCTTATAACCAGCTCCATAGTCACACAACCCCTACAAAGGTTAACTCTTTTCGCTTGAGGTTTTACTTAAATGCTTTGCCAATTTGATAAGTACTTACTTATAGATATTAAAAGAGCCCACACTCATAAAAAGTCCTGTTTATGTATGTGCATATTTATTTAGCAGTTTGTTGACTGGGTAGTCCCACCGAGATCCATTTAAGAGGATTTTTATTTTATTTATTATTAAGTGTGACAGAGGAATCCAGTGGACTGAATAACTTGTGCAAAGCTGTCACCTACAAGAAGGAGTTGGTAAGATTCAGTTCTACGTCTTCAGCCTCGCAGACTTTTTTTTAATTTTATTATTTTATATATTTGACATTTGGTAACCAGGAAACTCCGAATGGGTAGAGATTACCCATTTTCAGTGGAGGCTCCACATATAGACAGACAGAGAAAAATAACTTCATAAAAGAATGAAGAATGAGAAATTACATATGAGGTAAATATAACAAAATTTATAAAAAATATAAAAATACATAATTGGATAAAGGATGTACTGGCAAGATTGTTCATTCTATTTAGTACTAATTGCAGTTGATACAAAGGGTATAGATTGTTGAGGGGAAGGAGAGGAAAAAGTATCGAATAAGGTAGTATAAAGGTAAAAAAGTATTAGATTGCAAGGTTCTAGAATTGTGGTAAATACTGTGACAGTGATTGGGTATAAGTTGGAAGAGTAGGAAGTTTCTAGGGCTGGAAGGTATTGTAGACAATAGCTAGAAAGGAGAAGAGCATGAGCAAATCCAGGATTTGGAGAGATGTTCTTTAAGGTGGGACTTGAAGGTTTGGTATTGAGGGACTTGCTTAATACGTAGTGACAAGTTGTTCCAGGACTTGGCTACACAATAAGAGTAGAGACAGAGGCCACTTGACCTCAGTGGTTTATAAACAGAAGTTGTTTGTCAGAAGAGGGTAGTTTCTAATGAGAAAGATAGTATTGTGAAATGGAGGAGATGTTAGGAGAAACTAAGGGGTTGTTGACTATTTTGTGAGTTAGTAATAGCTGGATCATGTGTAGTTGGAGTGGAAGTTCAAGCCAGTTAAGCAGTTTAATAGATAGGCAGTGATGTGACTTGTGAGGTTGACCAGTAGCAAATTTTGCTATTTTGTTGTGGCATTGGTTAAGTTTAGTTTTCAGGAAGGCATTAAGATTAGTTAGAATAGGGGAGGTATAAAGAAGGGAAGGTACAAGGTATGTGGCACCAAGTGTAATTTTAGTAGAGTTGGTTAGGAATGGTTTAGCTCTATGTAACACGCCAAGTTTTTGGTGGGTCAGTTTGATAGTGTTATTTATGTGCAAATCAAATTTGAGATGTCATCAGTAGTGACACCTAGTAGTTTAGAATGAGGGATGACCTTAATTACAGTATTGTTTAGTGATGAAATTCTAAAGTGTAGTTTGTCAGGAGAATGTTGTTTAGGAAATAATAGGAGTTTTGTCATTTTGGGATTAAGTAAGAGCTGATTATTGGTAATCCAGGTGTCGATGGAGGTAAAGGCCTCTTGCGTTAAAGTTTGTAGTTGAGTAAGGTTGTTAGAGGAGCAGATTAGAGTCATCAGGATATTGAATGAGAGTTGCATGTTTAGATGCAGATGAAAGGTTGTTAATAATTATATTAAAGATGAGAGGGACTAGGATAGAGCCTTGTGAAACATCAGTGATGACTGGAGGATAAGGACATTGAGTGGAGGCTCATTTGACAGACTGATGGCTGTTAGATAAATAACTCGAGAACAATAGTAGGGTATTGTCAGTAGAGCCAAGGAAAGAAAGTTGTGATAAGAGTTTAGGATGAGAGATGGTATCAAAACCTGTAGATAGATCGAGGAATAGGGATGAGACAAAATTACCCATGTCTCTGGCTTTGTTGACTGCATCATTGAAAGATAAAAGAACTGTGGTGATACTGTGTGCAGGTCTGAAGCCATGCTGGGTAGGAGAGAGTAAATTGTTTTTAAGTAAGTGGTGAAAGAGTTGTTTGTGGATGCATTTTTCAAAAATTTTGGATAGTGGTGACAGTATTGCGGTAGGCCTGTAGTTAGATATTTTAGTGGAATTCCCAACTTTGTGAAGTAGGGTAATGAACTTTTTCCAGAGGGACAGCATATCTGTTTCGTTGATGGATCTATTAATGAGTATAGAGACAGGGTAGGCTATGGAATTAGCGATTTTTAGAAATTCATTGGAAAGATTGTCAGCAGAAGGAGAGCAAGTTCTGAGTTTACTAAGTAGATATTTGATAAGAAATGTCAGGACAGGTTTGAGGGAGAATGGCGATTGGGAGGAGGTTGCAGTGGATGGGAAGGAAGTAGAGGTAGAAGAGAAGCTGTTGGTAGGGGTGGAAATTATTTCTATAAAGTAGGAATTAAACAGACCTACATTAATGATTGTGACTATGTTGTCATAAAGCTCTGAGGAGAATGTGGTTCCTATGAAAAAGAAGTAAATTATTGGTGCAGATTGCTTAGGAAATGGAAGTTGTGAAAAGTGATGGGCCTATTATCATGCCTATACAGGGTGTGAGGGTGATATTACTATACATGCACTGTTGCCAGTGACTGCTTTGTTTATATGAGAAGACTAGTGGACACCGCCTGAATATGTATCCTGTTCTGCCACCAAATTCTGCATACAGAGATATTCTAACTATCAGTTTCTGTTTGGGCATTAAATAAAGGGCAAAAATCATCACCTGAAGTCATGTTTGGTAGGTTAACTCAGCTGCTAAACTGACTGGCTGCAGTTACATATACTACTTCTTACATTAATGAAATGCCATATTTTTTTTATTTGCCAACCCGAAGATTAAACAACCAGTGGATGTGATATATACCCCGTGAGAAAAAAGTGGGAGTTTGCCATTTTCTTTCATGTAGAATATAGCAGGATTTTAACACATACAATACTTGTACAAAACTGAGCCAATCTGCTAATGTGCTGAAGCTTTAGTTGCATTTTTTAATACTCTTATTTTTTTTTAAAGGTCAGTTGCTGTTGGCACCGAGTCAGGCTACATTCTGTTTTCTTTGTCTTCTGTTGAGAAGTTAGACCGGATACACGAATGCAGTAAGTATATTCTTTGCATTTTGTTGAAGTTAGACTGAATGCATGAATGTGTTAAGTGTACCTGAGTTCACCACCTGCACAGAATGTCATGTGACACCTGCCAGCATTAACTATACACTTTTTCAGTTCCTTCTGTGAAGCTTGCCAGTATCAAACAGTTGCACCCTGCAGACAATGAAGTAAGATTCATGGTCAAGTTCTCCTGACAGAATACTTGGCACCCAGTTTAACATGTACTAGCAGCTGTTTAAAGAAATTGTGGTACTGAAATAAATGGCTATAAGTGACTATACAGACACCGTACTACTGTATCCGTTATTCTTTATTTGTATTAGTACGAATTCTTGCCAATCAGTTAATTCTTTCAGAGTATAAATCTTAATTCATTATAACACGGCTAGACTCGCAGCTGACTGATGCACACTCGGTCACAAACATCACTAAAGAAGAGCAAGTATTGCTTACTTTATATACTTTTTGTAACTGTCAAAACAATGTTATTTTTGATATGAAAAAGTCCCTGTAATGCATAGCTTATGTTATTTTTAATGCAAACGTCATGTTATTTTTCTCATTTCTGATATGCAAAAGTTTATGTTATTTTTGAGATGAAAAAGTCCCTGTGATGCAAAGTCAATGTAACTTCCTTTTTTGTATAACAGGATGCCATTAAACCCACAGCTACATTTATTAATAACTAAACTAGACATTTCTAATAAAAGTCAGCAGCTTGCAAAGCAAGCTATATTATTTTGAAAACCTGCTGTTCAGCCTTGCACATTTTTCCTTCCTGCACACACAGTATTTTTGGGGAAAAGTCTTTTAATTTATGCAGTCTCTATCAATTCCCCCATTTTTAATTAAAACCAGGAAAATTGTAAAACAGTTTACAAAACAATACGATCTTCAGTACTTTGAACCTCTCGGTCCACTGCTGTATATGGATCCCTTGCATTTAATGCTATTTCTTCATACACTGTACTGTTGTTAACGGTTGTTATTTGATTAATGCTTTTATTAACACAAATTTTAACACACATGCAAACTGTTGTGATTAAGCAGATAATGACAATAAGAGCAATTAATGCGGAAATTATAGTACCCCACCATCCTGAGAATAATCCACTTAGCCAGTCTGACCATTCTGTACTCCATGTTTTCCTAACTTTTGAGGAAACTTCGCCAATTCTCCCTAGATGTTGATGTATAGATTCTGATTTATCAGGAATATACGTACAGCACTCTGTTTGGATTAAAGCACACCCCCCCCCAGCTAGCCAGCAAGTAATCCAAAGCCATTCTGTTTTGGAGAACCATTGTCCTCATTGCTACCATCTCTTCTGTTATATCTGAGATAGCCCCATATGTTGCATTTGCTAAAATTTCCATTAACTTTGCCACCTTTCGTAATTCCCATATTGCTTTGGTGGCACCATACCAGGGAAAAATTCCAGCCTCTGAGATAACGCCATCCCCCTAAGTCCAACTATTTTAAGTCTTCTCCAGGCTTGGAGAAACTATCATGAACCTCCCTTTTCCTTTGGTGATTTCTAACCTTTTCTTTTGGCAATGTATGAGTAATTCTCATCATTGGAACTGCAAACCCTATGTAACACTACCATTGCCAGCGTACTGGTAACCATTTATATGCATTTTTCCTACAGTACTTCTCAGGATTTAATCAGCATCTGAAAATCTGTAGTATTTTGTATATGTACATGGTGCTTTAAGAAACTAGAACTATTTTAAAGTGCCTAAAAAGGTAGGTGGCTTTACCAGCACCAGGACTCTAAAGACAATCATAAGGCCTTCTTTAGCTATGTTAGAAACCTAGGAGGAAACTCCCAGATATGCTCAGAATTAGTTCAAAATGATGTGAAAATTACTGAACCTACACACATTGCTAACATACTGGCTGACAGGTTCAATTCCAGAGGATTGTAGCCCACAAACATCTCCAACCCAGGTGAGAACTGCCTCACTATAGCTTGACAAGCCTTATCTGCAAAGCCATGGAGAGGATCATAATGGAACGGAACTTGCAGACTTTGGATCCAACCCAGTTTGTCTTTGTCAAAGGCAGATCCTGCAAAACTCATCAGCTTGAATGTAAACCCATACATCACAAGATGGTGTCAGACTCAAAGCCTGTCACAAGTGGTGTCCCACAGTTTCTGAAGTACAAGCAAACACAGGAGGGTTATGGCTGACAAAGTTTGCAGATGACTGCAAACACATCTGACACAGATATCCTCCAGAATATGCTGCCCGACTGAAAGAACTCCAGCTCTATTCAGTCTCGCCATGTCAAACCCAGATTTGATGAATATGCTTCACCTCAAAAATCTAGATGGACAGATTCATCACCCAGAGACTCCTGTGCTGTGGAACAAAATTGTTCAAGAGGAATCTTGACCAATGGATGGATTACTTCAGTGTCACTGCTTGACAGAGGCACAGAAAAATGATAGGCATAGTATAAATGCCCTTGGGCAGATAGCCTAGTATGAACCTATGAACCTATGAACCTATTATCAATATCAATACAGATTTCATCCACCATGGTCTGAGCAAGCAGTCAGTAACACTGTCCTTAGTAATTTTTCATGTACTGTGGTATTATCTAGAATTTATATCACTGCTGTCTCATACATTTGGAATTTACTGCTTTTGGCAATAGTGTGTTGAAGAACTATTTAAGTTTGTTACACTGAGACAATACTCTTGTGTGAACTGAACTTACCATAACAGTGGATGTTTGAATGATCACTGCTGCAGTGGCCTTAGCTGTATGGGTTATATCTTGCCCAGGATGTAACAGCTGCCTATCTCCAAAGCTTCACGACACCTTCCATGTACCCAGGCTATCAAGAGGCTTGAGCTGAGTTGAGTGGAGCCACTGGAGTGATCTCAGGGGTGAATTTTCTATTTCCCATCCACTCCTCGAGATTTCTCTTGAAGAGGGTCAGTGAGGTGCTCTGCTTGGTATGTATAGGTTCATAGGTTGGTACTAGACTATTGGCCCTAGGGCCTATACAAGCCTAGCCATAACCATTTCCTGGCTATTTATTCCCACAATATTTACTTCCCTGGACCCCTGTCTAGCAGGGCAACTGACGTGATCCCCGGGGTGAACTTCCTATCTCCCATCCAATCATCAAGGTTCCTTTTGAAGAGGGCCAAAGAGGCGCTCTGCTTAACAAGTATGGGCAGTCTATTCTAGAGTCTGGGGAGTCTCTGGGTCAGGAACCTATCCTTCCAGTATGTTTTGTTCATTGTGATGACAAGGTTTAGATCCCCTGGTGCATGTGGCTCTGAGGGATTGGGATTTCTTTGTGTAGCATGTCCGACAGCACTGGGTTTGACATGGCCTTGTATGTTAAGCAGAGATCGCCTCTGAGTAGATGATATGCAACAGAGTATAGGTGGAGTTTTTTTTAGACGGTCAGCATAGGCCATCTGCTTTAGGCCTGTGATTCTTTTAGTGAGGTATTTCTGTGGCCTTTCCAGTTGTTGCAGATGTCTTGAGAGGTACATATCAAACAGGGCATTGTATTCTATAATGAGTCTAATGAGGGATGAGTACAGTGGGACAATGACCTCCTTTTTTCTGGATGAAAAGCCCTTAGTGATGACGTGTGCCACATAGAAGGATTTCCTGACTGTTGTGGTGATGTGGTTATCGAAGGTGAGACCACTGTCCACCTGTGTCCCTAGGTCTCTTATCACACTTTCGGTGTTTAGTGTACTGCCACCTATGTGTTAATTCACAGGTATATGTTTTTTCCCAAAGGGGATAACTATACATTTCTTGACATAGCTATAGAATGCCTTGTGGTTGTCTTTGGAATCTTTGGCAATTTTATTTTCGTAATTAGCTTTGGAGGATTTTATGAGGGATCTCAGCTTTTTACTGAAGCTGGTAAGGGAGTTTTTTGCATCCTGGGATTTTTCTCTTTTCTGCAACAGTTTCTTCCTTTTGTTGTAAAGTTTGTTTATTGCAGGGGACCATCAGATTGGCTTCCTTTTATGCCATAGCATGGTTCGTCTCTGGGTTATGAACCTGTCCCTCCAGCATGTTCTGTTGATTGTGGTCATGAGATTGAGGTCTCTGGAGCGTGTGGTGCGGAGGGATTGGGATTTCTTTAGATGTAGCATTTCTAACAGAGCTGGGTCAGACATGGCTTTGTAAGTCAAGCAGAGAACGCTTCAAAGTAGGCGATATGAGACAGAGAATAGATGGAGTTTTTTGAGGCTGTCCATATAGGGCAAGTGTTTAAGGCCTGGGATCCTCTTTGCGAGGTACTTTTCCGGCCTCTACAGTTGTTGCAGGTGTCTAGTGAGGTACATGGCAAATGAGGATAGTTGAGGAACTCCCCACAGATGGATCAAATCTTGGACCCCCCTTCTTGTTTCCATTTGTGAGGGTCTTGCCCTGATCCTGCTCTGCTTGTCTGCCCCACAGTTTTGGTCTTGGAGAATACAGGATGCCTGTAGAGTGAGATTGTGCTGTGAAGCTCTATCCCAAGCTAACATGGCTAATCTGCAAAGGGGGGTATGACCTGCTTCCCCCTCGCTTGCTGATGTACCATATAACTGTGTTATCATCTGTGACCACTTGAGGAGGTCCTTGGGACCAAAGATGGTTCATAGCAAGCATCTCCTTGATATTTATGTGCTTGTGTCTATCCTTGGTGTCCCACACCTCCTGCACATTTATCCCTCCTGAAATTGCCCCCCCCCCCAAGCAAGTTCAAAGTGTATGTGGTGACTGACTGCTATGGAGCCGGGAGGTAGAAGGGAAATCCTGGATTTAAGGATTTCTGCTGCTCCACCAAAACATTTCTCTCTGACAAACCCCATCACTGGGATTCGAAAAGATAAAGGTATTGATGTTGGCCCAAAGAAATTTCAGATACCATTGTATCTTTCTCATTTAGAGTCTTGCCAGGGGTATCATGAGAATCCTAGATGCCATGAGACCCAAAATCTTGAGGCATTCCCTCGCAGTGACCAAAGACTGAGTTGAAAACCTTAGAAATAGATCTAAATAAAGATCTATTTTTTTCCTGTGGAAGAAAAGCACTGTGAACTGAGTTGTCTAGTTGACATCCTAGGAACACAATCCTGTGTGAGGGAGTTAAGAAAGACTTCTGAATATTCTGTTTGAATCCCAGGTTGTATAAGAGATATGTCACCCAAGTGAGAGAATCATGCCCCTTTGAAAAAAAGTCTGCAAAGTTAAGCAAGTTGTCTAAATATGGAAAAATGTGGATACTCTGTAGCCTGAAATGAGCTATAACTGCAGCTGGATACTCTGTGAACACTCTTGGTGCAGTGGATATTCCAAAGGGTAAGGCAGAGAACTGGTAATGTGTTCCTGTCACACAAAACCGTAAGATACATTTGAAGTATGGATAAATAGGGATGTGATGATAAGCATCTTTTTTGTCTAGTATTACCAGGAAACCTAAAATAGGAAGACAAGATAAAAGGTTGTGAAAGTGACATCATTTTGAATTTGGGCACTATCAGAAGCAGGTTTAGGAAGGTAAGATCCAGAACTGGTCTCCAGGTATTTTCTTTCTTTGACACTAGTATCATCCTTGAATAAAAACCTTTCCCCACCTGGGAAAGATTATCTGGTTCTGTCAGTCCTTGGGACAGCATGTGATGAAGAGCAGGTGGAAACAAAATAGCTGATCTGGAGGATGAGGAATTACCCCATGGAGTGGAGACATTTCCTCCCACTGCCATCTGTAACCTTGCTAAATGATTTTCAGAACCCATTTATTTGAAACAGTCTATTGCTACATTGAAAAATGTTGAGTCATACCTTCTGAAAAAAAAAAAAAAAACGGCCAGTGTAGGGGGGGTATCAAGGTCTCTTGAATAGTCACTGAGACGTGACCTGTTCTTTGTTTTGGGAAGTTCAAGACTTCTTTTTGGACCCCCCTTGCCATTTCTTCTTAAATGTCTTTGTATCTGAATTTGGTCGAGACTGTTTATTCTGTTTTTTTTTTTTTTTTTTGCAAAAATTGGATGAGGAGATAGAAAATCCTTTTTGGAAAAGGAGGGCTGAAAAAACTTAAGAGATTACTTGGATCAGCTTGCCCCTTTCATCACACTTTTTGATCACTTCTGCAGCAGACGGGCCAAACACTAAATATCTGTCTAAGGGAAAATTTTAAATCTCATTTTTACATCATCTGAGAGGTTCTGTGAATGTAATCAAGCAGACCTCCTTTAAACAGTACCAGTGGCTATAGCCCTTGAAGACGTATCAACAGAGTCATGCACACACTGCAAACAATTAGTAGTGACTTATGCAACAGAAAAAAAAAACTAAGTTATTTAAAGCAGATTGTTCATCACAAGAACAAATTGCAGATAAAACATTACTCATACTTTCACAATTTGTCAGAACAAACTTTAACATATGAGCCTGACAATTCAAAACATTGAAAATCAAAGTTGCAAAAATTTACACTTTTTATACATACTGTGACGCCCATGCACTGGCCCAGTAATCAAGGAGCCTCAATCCTCACCACTAACACCAGCGAGGGATGTCCACATTGGGAAGGATAACAAATACACACACAGTAAAGTACAGTTTCTTTTAAGAACACACAGAGATCACAGTCAGTCAGGGGCTGGTTTCTCCCTTTGTCTCCAGATCCCCAATAAGACTTCCCACTGGCACAGCTATAGGGTCCAGATCTCAGCCTAGTGGTCAAGCTAAAACCTCCAGCACCCTCTCTGTCCAACCAGTGCTTCTTGTCCCTGCCCAAGTAGCACACACACACACACACACACACACACACACACACACACACACACACACACACACACACACACACACACACACTTTAAGATATGAGTTATATTCAAACCCACAGACACTCCTGGGGAAGGCTGGCACAAGTTCTCCAGCTATGCCCCTTCCTACCAGTCTATAAGGTAGTACCAGCTGCCACCAACCACTAATATCAGCTACTAATAAGGTCCTTACCAAAGGGTGCCCAATTTTACTGTGCGATATTATTATCCAGTTAGTAAGTGTGACGAACAGCAAGGCTTATTTGAAGTGGCTTTGTACAGTATCACTATATACATGCAATGTACTCTAGAGTTTAAATTATCTTTACATGAAACAGCCACAGTTGAACGGTTGAAAAATATTTAATAATAATTAATAAAAACACAAGATAATACTTCTTACTACACAGTGCTAGTCAAGAGTTCAGACATCACATGAAAATGCTTAAAATAATACTGTAGAATAGTTCTGACATAAATATAGAAAACAGCTAGATTAAACATACTATTTTTTATCTTTTCCTAAGAGCAATCACAGTTCTAAATAAACTTACATATAGAGCAAAAGCATAGTACTGGTGAGTTGTTGTCAGCTTTAGACAAAATCCGAAATGCTCTCTCTCTGCCTCTGAGAAAGTCCTTTAAATTGATAATACATCCTGCGGGCTCATTTTAGATTACATCATTCTTAACAATTCTCTGGCTTCTCAGCCTAACAGAAACTCTACATTTACATTTCTAAGTAGGCTTGCACCTGGTCAGGAAACCACAGCAATTAAAGACATTATATATGTAAAATCTAGCAATTAACCGTGGTCTCAAAACAATAGAAAGAATCTGCTGGTTCAGACACCACGGCTCCTAGCCCTGAGATCAAACAGTTATACAATGCTTGACTTGTCAGTTTTCTTACAGCAGAGTGCACTGTTGTTACATTTTTTGCAGTTCAACATCCAATACAGTCTTCTCATATTTAAGAGAACAAGCCTATGGCTTTTATTAATATTTACAGACATATAATTGTCTACAAAATTCTATCTAGCTAGGCTGGCAGCCTTCACATATCTTCACACATACCAATAATTTTCCCATCCTTATCAGAAGGAGTAGAATTGGGTTTAACTAAGTGTTTAGTGGCAGTGGGATCAACTAAAGCTGTAGCTGCTGGGTCAAGTTTGGACATATTGTATAACAATTTAAGACTGTTAAACTTTATACATCTAATCTGCCAGTTTGGAGCAGCTTGCTGACCATCAGTAAAGTTGGAGACCGTAACATACACATTGTTTAAAGCAGACAGAACAGGGGGAATAGTTCTATGTTCTGGAAAAATCCTTCTGTAACAACCCATAGTATTTTCTGAGGAATTAAAAAACCTCAGTTTCTCCCACTGAAAACACTGATGCATTCTGGCAATACTCTCAAAGAAAGACAACCCCCCCCCCAACTGAGAAAATCAAACACTGAGCACTCGTCTGAGTCTGAATGAAATATCTGAGAAGAAAACCTTGTTTTCATCCCTTCATCTTCCTGTTCAGATTCAGAATGTTGAATCTCTTGAGGAAAAACAGAATCCTTCCTTTTTTTAACCAGAAACTACTTTACAAAAACGATCAACATATGAAATTAAATCCATAGCCAGACTCCTGTAAATTATACCTATCCAAAGAAATTTGAGGACGAGTAGATAAGTGCTTGGTTTTCTGTTTCTTTTTGACAGGAGAAAAGGGGCCAGCTTTGTTACTAATGGCAATAGCTTCTTCTGCAGGAATGGGCACAGCATTCTGACACAACAGGGAAAACCATCCCTGTTCCCTGTCCTTGGACTGACAAGAGTGGCTCTCTCATGCCCATGGAGGGGGACTCCAACAGCCGCAGAAGACATGGCTAACCTCTGGTCCATAGTGGCTGTAGGTGGCACACCAGAGGGATCCTGGGTAAAAGATGAGTGATGTGAGGTACAACAAATTGCCATAGCAGAGTCATCCATCTGTGGCTGAGGCAAATTGCTAGCGTCTGTAGTAGCAAAGGCTGTTTACTTAACTTTTTCTTTTTGTGGCTAGAAGAACTGACCATAGGACTTGATGGTCTGTTCCGTGTTCAAGTGGAAAATGGTGCCTCTTTCCCATTGAAGACGGTCAGTAATTTCTGGTAAACACTACCAGTCCACAAAAGTAACTTTTTTGACAGAAGAAAAAAAAACAGTAAAACAAAAGTAGTTTAAAACACTATGCCAGCCCCACAATAGAAAATTAAAGCAATTTCTCTACTGAAAAATGTTTTCATTTACTTTACACTACTGTTAAACTGGCAGAAAAAAATTAGCACTCCTTTTAAAAGGACATTACAGTCTCAAGACAGTCTGTTAAAACACAACACTCCAAGTTTTTAAATAACTTTCCTGAAGAGGAAAATAATAAAATGTCATCATAATTAGGAAATTATACATTTTTTTCCCCAAAAGGAACTTGTCTGTCTAGCAAAGGAAAGCACAAGCTGACCATTGATCCTCGAAAGCCTCAGAAAAGCGTACTCTTCAGCGGCAGTAATGCTCTGAGGGGCTTTGCACCCAAACTTGTCTTTTAGCCAGCCATGTGTGGAAGACGGCCTGATGCTTTGGAAGCTGTCCAGCTGTTTTATCCTTGGCAAGATATAACCTATATAGCTAAGGTACTGCAGCAGTGATCAATATGATGAACATAAAACATTGCTACCCAGAATCTGCATTATGGCAGGAGATTGAAGTTTATCTTTTTACTGACTTTTTGTGATAGGATTTTGGAATTTGCTGTGCTGTTTTTCCTAAAACATTGTATAGCTCCATGGCAACACACTGCTCACTTTTCAGTGTTTCTCTCTCCGCAGATGTCAGCATAATCCAGAAGTGCGCTACCATATAAAACATGACTTAATATTTGTCCTTCAGCAAGTCTGTGCACTTAGACCTGAAGATGACAATATAATACGGTGTTACAGTTACCTAAGAATGTGCCTACAGCATTTGCTCTCTTCTATTGCTAAAGTACAAAAAACTGTAGACTTAGTAGTTTATTTTTAGAAGTTCACACACTCATACCTTATTCTGTCCGCAAACTGGAAGTCTTTTTTATAAGTCTAAGGGGCTGTTCCCCCCAAAACAAAATCATGTCTATGTTTAAGCTGTTATTCTGATTAAGTGACATGTAATATGCTAATGTTCTATGTTGCACTAAGTTTTAAAGTACTCTTAATTAAATATGTAAAAAATGCTTTCCTTATTTGTAATAAGGTTAAGAAATGAAATGGCTGTGTGTTGAATTCAGATAACTGTATTCTTATTCATGTTATGGAAGGTATAGGTTTACAGAGTGAAGGGAGTATTAGGCTACGAATTACAGAAAATGCAGTGATACTGTTGACAGAGAGACCATAATATGACAGATGTTAGCAAAAGCACCATGGGTGCAGAAAGTACAAGAGCAGGTGCATTCTGGATGCCCTGAAAGAAATGGTCAGATCTCATAACAATCCATGATGTTCAGAGATGTCCCTGAATTTTACTCAAAAGTTTTGATTTCTCCCTCCTAAAATTGGTGACCTTGCAAAAAAATTATTTTGTCTTACAAAATGTGTGTTAATTCAAGTCGTTTTGTGTCAGCATCATAAGTCACCGTTGCAGACATTTTAAAAATAACCCTCACATGGCATCTTTGTCCCTGGTTCTGGAGAATACAGGATGACAGCCATGGGAAATTTTCTTCCAGAAGCTAGCCCTAGGATCCAGTGAGGAGGGAGCATTCTTAGATCCTGAATTTTTAAAGTTGTATAGCGACACTATGCACAGTCTGGGACTAGATAGTCAATTTGGAATAAATGACTACTAGTCAGTTTATTTCAGCATAAACCTAGACTGATTTAATCCACTCAATAAATGTACTTAAGTTTAAGAGAGCAAGTTGATTCTGACAGAATGTCAGAGTGCACCACCAAATCTGTAGCAAACCGATATGGAGGCAGGTTTGAAGAACAGTAAAAAAAGAAAAGCTTTGACATTTTATTTTTGTCCTTCTTTCTTTATATTCTATGTTTTACATAACATTTTATACCGTATATGCAGCCAGTTATCCTGAGAATAGATCCGATGTTCTTCGTGTTTCACTGTTGCAGTCATTACATTTGGGTAATCTGCTGGCAGGTTGCCCTCAGTCGGCCTGATTAACAAATTCTTGGGTCCTGCGTCGGTTGCTGTCCCTTCTTCCATGACGTCAGATTGTCAGGGGTATAAAACCTGCAGCCGACACCATTACATCAGTCTTTCTTGCCGTGCAGTGCCAGAAGCAGTTCGCAAGTGCCGGTCGGCCGATTGCTGAAATTTTTCGTTTTCGAGTTTCTGAACCGAAGTCTTCAACTAAAAGCTAAGTACCCTATTAGGGAAACTTTTTCTTGCTCCTTTCTGATGTCAGTAAAAGTTAATAATTGCATTACTTGTGTGAAGCAAATATCTCATAAAGATTTTCATTTGTACTTGCCTAGGGCCTGACCACGATGTACCTTGCTGTCTGTTTTGTGCTTTATTTAATCAGCGCACTATCCATTGTCGGTACATTTTTGCCCCTAAATATTTTGGTTCTCGGTTTAATTACTCAGAAATTATGTCGGTTAGCCATCCAACTACCGGAATACCGAAAAAACGCAAAAAAAATGACAGAGACAGGCAGTTGAGGTCCAAAACTGCTGACGACACTTCTCCTGAGCCAGTCGCCAGTTCACCGGTACTCAGTGAGGTGCTTTCGCAGCCCCTGATACCCGCTACTTTTGATTTGCAGGCCTCTACTGAGACCCATTAGGAGTCCGGTATGCCACAAGATGCTTCACCTATGGAACCCGTGGATGTCTCTACCTTGGATGGGTCCGGAGCCGCTGTGCAGGCACCAGCTTCTGAGGGTGTATTCAGGCCTACAGACTTGCATATAAAACAGAGTCCACCTTCAATACTAAGGCCTAAATCTCGATCTATGTCTAAAAAAACGATTCCCAGGCCACATGTTCAGGCCCCTATGCCTAAAAAACAAATTATCAAAATAGCTGAAGATTTAATTACTCTAATCAGGGGTAGTCAGCCCCCCCCCCCCTTCTAAGAGGCCTAGGGCTGAGCTTGACTATGAATCTTCTGAACAGGACTCTGTTTCTTTTGACTCTTCTAATGACCTGGATTTGTCCATACCTACGTATGAGGATTCTGATGCAGAGGATTAAATTCCTTCTGCCCCCCCGAGGACTTTTCTTTTGGGGAAACTTTACATACCTTAAGGGAGCATTTCCACTGGGAAAGTCAAGAATTTTCTGAATCCAAAAAGAGGCTTAAGGGATTTTCTTCTTCTTCCTCAGCATAGGCCTTTGGCTATACCTCCTGTACTAGACATTGTTGGATGATGTGTTTTTGGAATCAAGTATGGCCCCTGATTCCCTGCCTCCAGCTCCTAGTAAACCAGCCAGATACTACAGGGTTCCTGAGTCCCACAAATTCCTTTTCAAAAATCCTGTTGCGGACCCAGAAACCATTTCTCAGGGGCCCAAGGGCATTAAGGCTTCTACTGCTAAAAATCCTACCCCTTCTGATAGAGACTCCAGGGTGCTGGATAGATGGTGCAAAAAGGTTTATACTTCTGCAACCTTGGCAATCAGGGCTTTAAACTGTCAATTTCATATGCTAAAATATCAACAGCATATCATGGGACTGCTTAAACAGAAAATAATGTTGATTTCTGACTGTGTGGAAAATAAAGATTTACTGGATTTATTGCATTCAGCTGAACAAGTTGGAAAACATACTTTGCAATGTGGTTTTGATTAATTAGAGGCCTCTTGCAGGGCTGCTGTTACTGGGTCTGTGCTTAGAAGGCATGCTTGGCTTAAGGAGCAATCTTTGCCTGATCATGTTAAAGCAAAATTGTTGGATGCTCCTTTGCATCAGGACCATTTGTTTGGCAATAAGGCTGAAGAAGTTCTAAAAAAGATGGAAGACAAAGCTAAATCTATGCAAACTGTGAAAGATTTCTTGCAAGTGCAACCTCCAAGATTTAGTAGGCACTGGCCTACTAAGAACTGGTCCTTTCCAGCTCCTTCCAGATCCACTCAAGCCAAACCCAGGCACTCCAAAAGCACCAGGTTTCAGTCCCAAGGGACTCTCGGATCTAAGCAATAGGGTGCTTCCACTTCCAAATCTGGAAATAACAAGACACCACCCTATGGTAAACAGTCTCAGTGACTTTCCTTTAAAATTACCAATCACTTACCTCTTAGCCGCCCCTTTGGGGGGAAAAATTGCACTTCATGCAAAAAACTGGCAGCTTATAACCCAGGACAAATGGGTTTTGAATATAGTGTCCCAGGGGTACAGATTTCATTTCTACACATTGCCAACTCCAAACGGGTGTCCAGACCTGTGCCAACTCCAAACGGGTGTCCAGACCTGCCCCCAAATCAGTGGGCAGAGGCTCAGAAACAAGTACTTTCCCTCTTAAACATGGGGGCTATTCAACTAGTACCAGAAGAGAGGAAAAGGGACAAGGTTTCTATTCCAAACTTTTCCTGGTACCCAGAAAAGACAA
The DNA here is from genome assembly GCF_019279795.1 of Protopterus annectens. NCBI lineage: Eukaryota > Metazoa > Chordata > Ceratodontiformes > Protopteridae > Protopterus > Protopterus annectens. The sequence continues at coordinate 151,854,249 of NC_056744.1, read as the reverse complement.
ATCATGGTGTCCAATTCTGGACCTGTCTACTCTAAACACCTTTCTAGACATTCCAAAATTCAAGATGTTGACTCTTCACCAGTTACTTCCTATGCTAGGCAAGGATGTCTGGTTGGCAACTCTAGATTTAAAAGAAGCATACCTGCATATCCCAATCAGGGAATCTTGCAGAAGATACCTACGCTTCAAAGCAGGTTACTTGCTTTATCAGTTCTCTGCACTGCCCTTTGGTTTGTCTACTGCACCCAGGGTATTCACAAAGTGCCTGGCTCCAGTAATTGCATTTTGCAGGCAAAGAAATATTCAAATATTTCCATACTTGGATGATTGTCTAATTCAGGCAGAAAACCAGGCCATACTTTTAAAACATCTGGTCTATGTAAAAAGGGTTCTAACTTGTCGGGGTACACCATAAACGAAAAGAAATCACAACTGGTACCCTCTCAGAAAATTAATGCAAGCTTGAATACAACTGCCCAGATGGCTTTCCTCACACCAGAAAAGCAAATTAATTTGGTGACTTACTTCAAACAGGTGGCCACAAAAACCCTGCTATCTGCAAGACAAATATTGCAAGCCTTGGGGTTCATGGCCTCCTGCATTCTTGTAATTCCATATGCAAGACTGCATATGAAGAAACTTCAGTGGTACTTAAAAAGTTTATGGAGTCAACATTGCCACAGCCTGGAAACAATGATTCCCATCATACCTTGCCTACGCCTAGAGTTCCTATGGTGGACAGAGGCCTGCCACCAAAACAAGGGACTGCCATTCACACCACCTCCTGTCGTCCAAACCCTAACTACAGATGCATTAGACTATGCATGGGGGGCTCATCTGGCAGGGAAGTGCATTCAGGGCAAATGGAGCCCAAATCAAATGCACCTACATATCAATCAAAAGGAAATGCTAGCTGTACAGAATGCTCTGACAGCCTTCAAGGACTACCTTCATCCAGGACAACTAATGGTAAAGACAGACAACACCACAGTTATGTGGTACATAAACAAGCAGGGGGGTACACATTCCTACCCCCTCTGCAGACTAGCCATGGCATTGTGGAACACGGCCTTGAGCTACCAAGTACAACTACAAGCTCAATTCCTGCCAGGAAAGCTGAATATTTTGGCAGACGAACTAAGCAAAAATCTCATGGACCCTCACGAATGGAAACTGGAACCATGGATTTTCAATATGTTGACAAGCAAATGGGGGAGCCCAGACATAGATCTTTTTGCCTCACCTCAGAACTACCAGTTGGACAAATTTTGCACAAGAACTGCTCACAAAAATGCCTGGAAGGTGGATGCTGTGTCCTTCAGCTATCAGTCTATGCCTTTCCCACTCTGCCTTTGCTCTCCAAAGTTCTGCTAAAAGTCAAACAGGGCAAACCAAAAATTATTTTGATTGCTCCAGACTGGCCACGCCAACATTGGTACCCACTCCTGTGCAGTGTGTCACACGATTCTCCATGGCACGTGCCTCAGACACCTTCCTTACTGTCTCAGCAGGAGAACCAAATCTTGCACCCTCAGCTCCCAGCATTGAATCTTGCAGCTTGACTAATCACTTAAATTCCCCCTTAACATCCCTCAGCAAACCTGTGATGGATGTCATTTTGGAGACGAGAAGACCTAGTACTAGAAAATCTTATGCTGACAAATGGAAAAAATTCTGTGCCTGGAATCAATCTCAAGGGATGAGCACAGCAGCACCCAATTTACCTCAGATTTTGCAATATTTAACTGAGATGCTTCACAAGGTCCTGTCTTTTTCCTCCATTAAAATCCATGCTTCAGCCATTTCAGCTCATTACAACACAAAACCTCCCCTCTTCTTTCATCCTCTGCTCAAGCAGTACCTCAGAGGAGCTAAAAACTTGAGACCACCCAGGAGAGCTCCAACCTCTGCCTGGGACCTTAACTTTGTATTGGAGAAACTCACTCTACCTCCTTTCGAGACAGCTGCTACTGCACACTTAAAATTTCTTGGAAAACAGCCTTCCTTTTAGCAATCACTTCAGCTAGAAGGATTTCTGAATTACAGACCCTTATGGCAGTGGAGCCTTTCATCATCTTTCATGAGGACATGGTGTCACTCAGGAACAATCCATCCTTCATGCCCAAGGTGGTATCCAGTGTGGCTCTTAATCAGTCCATTCATTTGCCAACTTTCTTTCCCAGTCCACAGAACAAGGGGGAGCGGATTCTGCATTCATTGAATGTACACAGACAACTTAGATTCTACTTGGGCAGGACTAAATTGTGAAGAAAATATGAACAACTGCCGGTAGCATTTGCAGCAGGAGCAGAGGGGAAGGCTATTTCAAAACAAAACATTTCTAAATGGATAAGCCATTGCATTCATTTCTGCTATAAGCACCATGGAAAACCTATTCCCCAGGGGATCAGATCCCATTCCACTAGGGCTGCATCTACTTCTGCAGCTTTTCTCAGAGGTGTTCCTACCAGGGATATTCTAGAAGCTACTACCTGGAGTTCAGTTCATACTTTCTCCAAGCATTATCACTTACCAATTTTCTCTAAATCCAGAGCTGGCTTTGTCACTGCTGTTTTGCAGGGCCTTATAGCTGGTCCTAATGCTGTATAAATCCATCCTCCCAACCATAGCTTTGGAAATCTACCCAAATGTAATGACTGCAACAGTGAAACATGAAGAACATAGTACAGTTGTGTACACTTATAAATGGAGATGTTTGAGTGTATTCACTGTTGCAGTCCAGGTTACCCTCCCTCCAGCCCCCTGCTTTTCTCTTACTATACGTCACAAACAATGTTCAGTGCCTCACCAAAGTTCAGTCAGATGAAGTGAAATCGAAAATCCAAAAGTCACAAAAGACTGAACACTGCTGGAGTCAAACACCTTCTGCTTATTTAAAACACCAAACACATAAAAGATGAGCGCTTTCGGGCCTCTGCCCTTCATCAGATAAAGCTTCTCACATAGTCCAAACAATTTAAAATACATGTTAACCAAAGAAATTCAGTTAAAAATCAATGAAAAACCCGCCTATTTTTAAGGGCGGGTTTCATGGGAATGACTTCATTGAGCCCAGGACTCCTATGTGCCATAAATTCAACAATCCATTTTGATTCAGCTAGTTCAGTCAGCTGTTTAATGTCATCCCCTCTTTTACTCAATCTCACATTCACTATCACTCTGAATTTAAAACCATGTAAAGGATGGGCTTCCAGGTGTCTAAATAGTGCATTGTCGTATCCCATTCCTAATAGAAGAGAGGTGCTGTAGGATCCTGACCTTAAACATACAGTTAGTCTTGCCTACATAAAAACTGGTGCAGGAATGACAATCTGCCAAATAAACCACATTAGTGGTTCTGCAGGTGGCTCTCCCTTTCAGATTGAATGTCCTTCCTGTGACCGGATGTATAAAGACACTACTTTTGTCTATATGGTTGCAGGCTTTGCAGGACCCACAAGGGAAAGTACCCTGTTTGTTTGTGGGTAAACCAGCATTATTGGTCGATCTGGTATCATTGCACAACAGTTCCTTCAAATTTCTATTCCTTTTATAACTAAAACTAGGTTTATCACCAATGATGTTTTTCAAACTCGCATCACTAGTCAAGATGTTCCAATTCCCTTGAATGAGTTTACATATATCACCAACATTGCTGCCATACGTCAACATTAGCCTAAAATCTTTATTAACCATTCTTTTGTACCCACCATCTGTGTGGGTCAATGTGTTCCTAGCCATGGTTTATACCTATCCTTCCTGTGCCTTTTGCTAACATCCACCTTTTTATTAACCACCTGTCTATTGTAACCCCTGGTGTAAAAACATTCCTTCAGAGTGTCAACCTCTTGTTCAAACATGTCATCTTCCTTGCTTATTCTGGAAATCCTGGCTACTTGCCCCTGCACTATGTTGGAAAAAATGTGTCGTGGATGCATGCTGTCATAGGAAAGCAGAGTTTTTCCAACATTCTTTTCTGTATAAACCAGATGAAAAGCCTTCCTGAGTCAAGCATACCCTGACATCCAGAAAATCAACCTGTGTACATGAACTGTGAACAGTAAATTTCAGAAAAGAGGTGGTGGTATGTAGGTATGATACAAAATCCGCTAAGGAACTGTCATTGCCTCTCCAAAGAATAAAAATATCATCTACAAAACGCATATACAGTATGATATAGTCTTTCCACATCAGGTTGTTCTGTTGTGCAGTGATACCAGATCGACCAATAATGCTGGTTTACCCACAAACAAACAGGGTACTTTCCCTTGTGGGTCCTGCAAAGCCTGCAACCATATAGAAAAAAGTAGTGTCTTTATACATCCGGTCACAGGAAGGACATTCAATCTGAAAGGGAGAGCCACCTGCAGAACCACTAATGTGGTTTATTTGGCAGAGTGTCATTCCTGCACCAGTTTTTATGTAGGCAAGACTAACTGTATGTTTAAGGTCAGGATCCTACAGCACCTCTCTTCTATTAGGAATGGGGATACGCACAATGCACTATTTAGACACCTGGAAGCCCATCCTTTACATGGTTTTAAATTCAGAGTGATAGTGAATGTGAGATTGAGTAAAGAGGGGTGACATTAAACAGCTGACTGAACTAGCTGAATCAAAATGGATTGTTGAATTTATGGCACATAGGAGTCCTGGGCTCAATGAAGTCATTCCCATGAAACCCGCCCTTAAAAATAGGCGGGTTTTTCATTGATTTTTAACTGAATTTCTTTGGTTAACATGTATTTTAAATTGTTTGGACTATGTGAGAAGCTTTATCTGATGAAGGGCAGAGGCCAGCTCATCTTTTATGTGTTTGGTGTTTTAAATAAGCAGAAGGTGTTTGACTCCAGCAGTGTTCAGTCTTTTGTGACTTTTGGATTTTCTCTTACTATACGTCTACTTTCTTTTACTATGCCTAAAAGCCTTTTTGGTGTATTTGCTTTTGGTTGGAGGTATATTTTTGTGTTTTTTTAATTTTATCTTGCTCCCCATTTGGGGGGGGCACCTGACATCTGGGGCAAGAAAAACTGATGTAATGGTGTCTGCTGCATGTGTTATACTCCTGACGACCTGATGTCATGGAAGAAGGGACAGCAACCGACACAGGACCCAAGACTTTGTTAATTAGGCTGATTGAGGGCAACCTACCAGCAGATTACCCAAATGTAATGACTGCAACAGTGAATACACTCGAACATCTACATTTATGGTAAGTGTACACAACTGTACTTTCTCTTCTGTACTGGAATTGTACCACTGGTGTGCTCAAGACTGGATATTTTATATATCAACCAGTTCAGCACGGTTTTCTGAACAAAAATAATTTTTGGAAGAATATGGACTTAAGAAAGGGAACAGCAGACTTCCTGTTCAGGAGCCCCACCATCTGTTATCAAGCTAATAAACTGATTGTGAAATTTGTAGAATTTGTTTCGGGTTGAGTCACTGAGTTGCCTTTTGTTGATCCTAGTACTCTGAATTATTATTTCTGTGATATTGCAGTATCAGGGTAAGTTGCCATTTTCCATAAATAGCAGTGACCTCAGAGTGGTCTGTCGCAATTTAGTGTGTGTGTGTGTGTGTGTGTGTGTGTGTGTGCACGCGCGCGATGAGAGGCCTGAACTTGCATGGTGAGTTTTCGGGGGGTGGTCCGTCTGTCACAAAGAATACTTGTTACTTTATGTTTATTTATTTTTGTTAATTTCTGCATTTCTTGGCTGCATTTGATAAAAGGATGTTTGAAGAATTTGACTGCAGTCAAGACATTTTTTTTTTTTTTTTTTTGCATATGTACACAAGTCAGTACAAGAAGGCATATTTGAATCATGTTTGTAGGGTATCAACCTTTATTACATGAAAAAAATGGTGCAAAGGGGGGGGGGGGTTTAAAGCCATGTAAATGCTTCCAATAAAAATGTTAACTGATCTGGTGTAAAAGATATGAAGTTAGTTACTTTATAAAAAAATGTCCCACACACTTTTCATAAGACATTTAGGCATGAAAACAAAAAAAATGCATGTTTGAACAAAAGCATTTAAAATGCATTTTCCTTTAGTTTGTCTACATTTTAAATAGTGTTTAAATTTTGTTCTTAATGTCAGACCTTGAAGTGTATTCTGGAACTTGCAGAGGAATACGCAGTACATTTCTGCTATACATAGTCATATGAATCATACCTAAAATTGCATGTGAGCAGTATAATTACATCATAACCTACACCCAGTTGCTTCTTTTAGTCAACATATTGGGAAGATACATTTACGTAGCCTACACACTTATGACATTTAAATATTATCGCACTGCTGATTACTTATTCATTTTCTAGTGAACTAACCAGGACTTAGTATTCCTTTAAAATAAATCTGTACAGTATTCTCTTGTGCATGCCTTTCGATATTTTACATCCTACTTGTGCCTATTTCCAAAATTCAGAACTCTTTTTGGGATTGCTGACTGTCAGGATACTTTCTGTAGTTGTGCCTTCAGAAATAATAAGTGTACAGTAATTAAAGAACACAGACTGTTACTTCTTAAATGCAGTGAATGGGGATGTGAATTTCTTTCATGATTTGAACATCTTAGCATTTTCAGTCCACAGGTATATTAAATAAATGAAATGCTCAGTATTTGTAATGCAAAAGAGAAGACTGTTCTATAATAATAGTATCTGCTGCATGATAATCTACTCATTGCCTTTGTATTATTATTATTATAAACTTTGTATAGATGACAGTGAGATCTTGTGTTCTAGTAGATTGCCAGGCACCCAGTATTACTGCAGCACAGGTTAAAACAGCACTGTCCAAGGCCAAGAATACAGCTTCTATGGAACCTGACAATATCCCTGGCTGTGTGCTACATGAACTACAGAGTGAACTGGCACCACACCTGTGTGCCCTGTTCAATCACAGCCTCACCTCAGGCTTTGTCCCTACCAAATGGTGCACTGCTACAGTCATCCCTCTCCACAAAGGAGGAGTGACTACAGACCCTGGGAACTATCGCCCCATTAGCCTGATGAGTCTGATATGCAAAGCTATGGAATGTATCATCATGGACCTAATAAACAAGGATATAGGGAATCTCCAAACTCTGGATCCTACAGAGTTTAGTTTTATGAAGGGTAGATCATGCCTGCTCAACTTCTTTGAGTCAGTCACCAGAGCTGTGGATGAAGGTAAGGTGGTTCATACATTTTTCCTTGATCTGGCCAAGGCCTTTGATACAATTCTCCACTCAGGAATCATAGAAAAACTCACTATGCTAGGCATCAACCCCTGTATCACTAGGTGGGTTGCAAACTGGCTCACAGATAGAACCTACAGTGTGAAAGTAGCTGACTCTAAGCCAGACTGCCGACCAGTCATGAGTGGATTCCCACAGGGATCGGTCCTGGGTCCTCTCCTGTTTGGTATCTACTTCTCTGAAGTCCAGGCCAACATGAAGGGACTTTGGCTGACAAAGTTTACAGACAATTGCAAGTTGGGAGCCATTATTAACTCCCCAAGTGATGTTGACATCCTACAGAAAGGCCTCACTGAGAGCAATGACTGGTGTCAGAACCATGGCCTTAAGCTCAATGCCAAAAAATGTGTCATCATCCCCTTTGGGAAAAACCTTGTTCCCGTGAATTACCACATCGATGGTAGTCCACTGAACACAGAAGGCGTTATACGATATCTGGGAACACAGGTTGACAGCAACCGCTCTTTTGACCACCACATTGCCACCGTGTTCAGAAAGTCCTTCTGTGTGGCACATCTCATTACTAAGGGTTTTGCATCCAGGAAGAAAGAGATCATGGTCTCCCTCTACTCTTCCCTCATTATGCCAGTCATCAAGTACAATGCCCCATTTGGCATGTACCTCACTAGACAACTGCAACAACTGGAGAGGGCCGCAAAAGTACCTCACAAAGAGGATCCTAGGCCTTAAACACGTCCTGTATGGACAGACTCAAAAAACTCCAACTATTCTCTGTCTCATATCGCCTACTTAGAGGCGATCTCTGCTTGACTTACAAAGCCATGTCTGACCCAGCTCTGTTAGAAATGCTACATCTAAAGAAATCCCAATCCCTCCACACCACATGCTCCAGAGACCTCAACCTCATTACCACAATCAACAGAACATGCTTGAGGGACAGGTTCATAACCCAGAGACTGCCCATGCTATGGAATAGACTTGCCATACATGTCAAACAGAGCACCTCACTGACCCTCTTCAAGAGAAATCTTGATGAGTGGATGGGAAATAGAAAATTCACCCTGGTGATCACTCCAGTGGCTTTACTCGACAGAGACACTGGAAACTAAGGTTGGGTGGTACGATGCCAGGGTAATCCTATGGGTTAGGCTTGTAAAGACTCCAGGGCCATTAGCCTAGTACACACCTATGAACCTAGGTTTGTTTATTTATTTGTTTCAGTTTGATAACTGGGTAGGCGGACTTGTCAACCAGCTCATTTCAGCTATGCCCGAGGCACCATCTAGCAGGACACAACCTGAAAATTATACACAGAATTGCACATAATACAGCAACAAAGTAGAACTATTGCTTCTGTATGTTATTTGTAATTATAAATGCAGGTGATGTTGTTAATTACAGCATGCACAGTTAAGGCAGGAATTTAAAAAGTGGTAATTTGTTAAAAGTTTGTCTTGATAAGAAAAATGTGACTACAGTGTGAACTGCAAGGAATAGTCATTGCCACAGTAGAAAAAGCATTTAGTGTCAGTAAACAGTTGGTCTTTAAGTTCATTTCTGAGTAACTGAAGTTTGTTTCTTGCTGCCTCTGTTCTGCAGGTAGCCAATATGAAGTAGCTGGACCTAGCTTAGTGAAAGCTGTTTTTCCTATGGTGGTATTAAAACAAGGTGTAATGAGGGTAATGCTATCTTCTTGGATGTGTGTGTGGTTAGGCTGCTTGATTTGTAAATTTTTTTTTTTTTTGTGAGAGGGTCAGGGTCCCATTTTTAATAGCTCGAAAGCATTTGACAGCCAATAAGAAATGTGGTTCTGTCATTTATAGGTAGCCAGTTACACCACTGTAGAAGCTGGCAGTTATGAGCTTGGGATTCTGCAGGACGAGCATATCTACAGATTTTGTTTATAATAGTTTGTATTTTGTATGTTTTTGAACTGGACTTTAAGGTTGCAAGAGGGAGAACATATTTGATTTTAGGAATAAGCATATTTTTAACAAAGGCTTTACAAGCTGTAGAGATGAGGAGGTGTGAGATTCTATAGCAGAGTTCTAGTTGGAGTCTTTTGCTAATAATATTGTCAGTGTGTTTGGCCATTGAAATAGTAGGGTCCAAGACGATCCCTAGGTATTTCTGTTCTGTTAGCAAGGGGTAATGGGTTGTCATCTTTATCAGTAGTAATTAGATTTGTTCTACTCGTTACAGAATAATTCCAAGCCTAGTTTAGCTCTTACTAATTTATCATCTCTAGCCTTGTATGACATGTATAATTTTCCCCTTAAGACAATAGGCTGCTCTAAATGATTGTCTGCTTAATTGTTTATTGTATAACTCTTTTAATGATGTGATATGTTTAGAAAATCTTTTTTGTGTTAACTCTACTAAATTTATATCTCTTAGTCTACAAGTATAAAGTTGTGAATTTTACTTTAAAATAAGTCAGATGATACATTTAAATACATTTGTTAATGTAGTACAGTCTCTTGAACTTGCTGCTCTAAACAATAAATTAATCTGTCTCATAAACTTTGATTTTGTTTTAAAGTTTGCTCCTCAAAGTTGAACTTGTTGCATCCCTGACACTTGTTAATAAGTAACAAGTAGCACACACTTCTTGAATGCTGGAAAACCAGAAGGCAGTGGGTTCTATTCTTACTCCAGCTGATTGTATTGTTGACACTGCCATGCAGCATTGGGGGGGGGGGGGGCTACACTTCTGAGTGTGTTATCCTTCAGATGAGATTTTAAACTGAGGTCCCATCTAATTGTCTTGGTGGTAACTCAAGTGGATGTAAAAGATAAGTAGAGAAGAGAGTATGGGGCTTTATTTTATATACACAGCATACAAACAAATACATTTCTTTTAACCTTATTCACACTTTACTAGAATCGTTTCAAACATTCAGTTCTTCAACAAATATTTGATGCTTTAACAGATGTTTGTTGTTTTGTCTTTTGGCTTTTCCCAGTTGGGTCGCCACAGCGGAACTCCGGTCCGCTAATGATTGGCAGTAGATTTTTTCACGAACGCCGAGCTGCAGCTCAACGACCAACCGTCAACGAAGGCACGCCCATTTATGCATGTCTTTCGAATGCCACTCAACCGCAGGGAGGACATGCAGACTCCACACAGAAGGCACTCCCCGCACTCCAGTCGAGAATCGAATGGGAGAACCTCTTGCTGTGAGGCAACAACGCTACCGCTGCACCACCACGCTTTAACAAAAACATAGTTAAATACAGCTTTCAGTAATTTATCTCCTTACCCTTTATCCCATAACCATTTTTTAATCTTGTTCACTACATTTCTCCCATCCCAAACGTGATTGTACAGTAACTCTTGACATCTTTTATTCCATACAGTTTATATAATGCTAATTATTAACTTATCCAGACCTTTAGTACTTTCATCTTTCTCATTTCATAGAACCTGTGCACCATCATGTTCATATTAATTTCGCAAAAGTCTTTTTTTTTTTTTTCAGTCTTACTTATTTGCACTTTGTTGACTGGGTCTTTCCCACTAGGCCAATTGCCTTTTTCATAGGAGACTCAATGTGGTATTCATAGTGACTAGAGGAATTTGGCCAGGATACTGGGGGACTTCCCCTACTCTTTTCAGTATGTGCCGTGGGATCTTTTACATCAACCTGTACTACCACAAGCTGAGGCAGATGGGGCCTTGGTTTAGCATCTCATCCAGAGTATGGCACACACAGGAATTATTATTAAATTATTTTTCAAATAATCCTTATATTTTTTTTCTTCTTGCACATTCAATAACAAAATGTTCTAAAGTTTTCTCAACATTGCAAATGTTGCACATTCGGTCATTTCATTTGCTTGTATTTTATTGTTGTCTTAACTGGTAGTTTTCCTAACATAAGCCTCCATAAAAATCTTTCAGGCTAAATCATCCTTAAACCTCTTTTGCCTTTTTCTTAATGCTTTTTGAATTTCCTGTCCTTTACTACTCTAAATCTTCACTTGAAAAAAAAAACTTTTCCATGATATCCTATAACCATTCTCTTCTTGTTTTCTTATTTGCACTCCAATTCATATTCTACTTTTTTAATAGTATCCTTTCTTATCTTCCTTGATAAATCCTTTCTTTTTATTGTTCATTTCCCATATGTCATTATACTTCTCCCTCATAACCTGTTCCACACCATCTTTCTTCTCACCATTTATTTTTGTCAACACTCACTACAGATATACTTACTGATGCAAAAAAAGACTGGATTTATTAATCCTAATTTAGCATCCTTTACAGTATACCATCCCTTTTGTTTTACCAGATTTAATATCACTCCCCAAATGAAAGAGACATTTTTAGCAATTGCTTTTCATCTGTCTAGGAAATAAAAAATACTTTGTAAGTAACTCAGTTTGCCTAAAATAAACATTTGTATTAGATAGTTAACTCAGATGTTCTTCAAATATTTATTGTATTTTAACTTCCTGTAGTATTTCTCGCCATTGTTTTTCAGTAATACTAATCACACCTAGATTTATTCCTAAAATACTAACCTCTGCTTGACAGAAGTAAACATCAGAATCTTAACTATCTTACCAAAAGATTTCCATTCATTTGTGTTCATTTTTAAACGAATTTTATCCACCCATTTCCAAATTTTAGAAATGATCTCTTTTTGCCCATCCTTTTCAATTTGTCAGTATGCTTCATCATATGCATTGGACATATACATTAAGTATTTAAAACTACTTTCTTTAACTCTATCTGTACCTTTAGCTGTAACAGTTGTATCATTCATAACTAATGCAAACAAAGTCCCTTCAAAGGACATACTTGTTTAACACCCTCACTCAACTTTAAATTTTTTACTAAAGCATCCATTACTGTTTACTACTTCCTTTACAATAAATATCAATCCTTTACACATCTACCCTTACTTCCATATATACCCTTTCCTATTACTTTTTAGCATTATTCTAACCAGCATTTTCTACAAAATTCTTATAGAATGTTTATCATCCATGTCATTAAGAGTTAACTGAATCCAGTTCAAAATATCAGATCTATCTCCCTTCTGATATATAAATTATATAATACCTTCTGTGACGCCCATGCCCTGGCCCAGCAACCAAGAAGCCTCTGTCTTCACCACCCACACCAGAGATGGCGTCTCATATATGAGGAAAGGATAACAAATACACACAGTAAAGTGCAATTTCCCTTAAGAGCAACAGAGATCACAGTCAGTCTGGGGCTGGTCACTCCTTTGCTCCCCAGGTCTCCAATAAGACTCCTCACAGGCACAGCTATAGGGTCCAGATCTCAGCCTAGCTGGCAAGCTAACCTCCAGTACCCTCTCTGTCCAGCCAGTGCTTTGTGTCCCTGCCCAAGTAGCTGACACATACACACACTTTGAGATAAGTATTTATACAACTTCACAGACACTCCTGGGAAAGGCTGACACATACTCTCCAGCTGTGCTCCTTTACCCAGACTGTACGGTAGTAATTACTGCCACCACCAGCTAATAATTATCAACTACCCAAAGGCCATTAAAAGGGTGTCCAGTTATTACCTTCAATATTATTATCCAATAGTAGTGTAACTTAAGCAATAAAGGCTTATTGGAAGGGCTTATTACAGGATCACTTATAAGCATGCAATGTACTCTAGAGCTTAATTACCTCTACATAAACCAGCCACAGTTGAAAAGGGTTTAACATATTTAATAATAAATACTAAAAGCACAAGACAATACTACTACACCACAGTGCTATTCTAGAGGTCAGAGATCACACAGAAACTTAAATTAAATCAGCAGTACAGTTCTGGCTTAACAGAAAAACACTTAGTCTAATATTTTCTAATTTCCTAGCTATTGCTACAAGAAAACACACTTTTATGCTCTCTTAAGTAAGTTATCTTGGGACAGTGCTGAGTTAGATGTCCAAGATCAAAATGCTTAATAATCTCTGGTTCTCACTGTTTAAATTGAAACTGCAGTTCTGCTAAATATTACATCATCGTTTACACCTTCCTGGTTCCCAGGCCACACAGAAACTGCATTTACATTCCTTTACACTTTGAGCAATAAAGGACATTCCACATGTAAATTCTGGTCATTAACTTTAGCCTTAAAACAATAGGCAGGAAGCCTTCATCTAGCTGGACTGGAGCTGAATTGTAAAACATCAAAGGCAGTGATGAAATAATTTTAATTTCAAAGGACCAACAAGAAATGCTTGACTTCGCTTTCTTTACAGCAGATGGCAATGTTGACACATTGTTTTAGGTTCACCATTCATATTTACAAATGATAGAATTATCTGCACAATTCTGTGTGGCTAGGCTGGCAGCCTCCACCCATCTCTACCACTCTTCACATTTCTCCCCCCCTGGAGAACTCCAGCTAGTTTTTCAAGTGACCCTTGATAAATGCTGCTTGACAGGGTTAGGTCTATCTGAGTATACCTTACCCCATTCCCTGTCTTGAGAGTCCATCTGCCTTTGCATTGCTAATCCCACTGCGGTGCTGCACTGACATATATGCTTGCAACCCCAGGCTCCATCTTAGCAACTTGACATTTTGCTGGTTGGCTCTGTTTGACCATGTTAGGGGGTTGTGATCTGTCATTAGAGTGCATTTTCTTCCATACAGATAAGGCTGGAGTTTCTACAATTCCCACACTATGGCTAGACATTCCTCTTCTACAGCTGCATAACATTCCTCCCTGGGTTTGAGCCTACGACTGAGATAAACCACTGGGTGATCCCCCCCCTGAAGAAATCTGGTTAAGTACAGCCCCCACCCCATGGTTTGAAGCATCCACCTGCACAACAAATTATTTGCTGTAATCTGGACTGGCTAACACAGGGGGTCCTCCCAAAGTTTCTTTAAGCTTCTGGAATGCCTGCTCACATGCTGGGGTCCACACTACCTTATCTGGCCTGTTCTTCCTTGGTAGGTCTGTGAGGGGAGCAGCTATGAACTTTCTGTAGTACCCTGCTGTCCCTAAGAATGCCCTCACCTGCTTTTTAGTAACGGGTGCAGGCCATGCCTGAATGGCTTCCACTTTGGAAGGTTCTGGCTTTATCTTACCACTCCCCACTCTGTGTCCTAGGTAGGAGACCTCTGCCATACCCACCTGACATTTGCTCGGCTTAATGGTCAACCCTGCCCTTTGTAGTCTGCCCAGCTTCTCCCTGACATGCTGAAGGTGCTGTGGCCAGGAACTGCTGTAGATGGCAATATCATCTAGGTAAGCAAGAGCAAACCCTCCTGCTAGGATATGATTTACCAGCCTCTGCAAAGTCAGTGGGGCATTCTTCATCCCAAAGGGCATCTTTGTGAAATCATACAAGCCAAAAGGAGTCACAAAGGCTGACTTCTCTCTAGTACTGGGAGTCAAGGGCACCTGCCAGTAACCCTTGGTAAGATCAGTGGTTGTAAGATACATTACCTCACCCAGCCGCTCTAGGGCCTCATCTGTTCTAGGCATTGGGTAAGCATCCGACTCTGCATGACTATTTAATTTTCTGTAATCCACACAGAACCTGGTGCTGCCATCCTTCTTTGGCACCAGCACCACTGGGGAGGCCCAGGGACTCTTGAATCACCCCTAGTTCCAACATCTCCTGTACCTCCTTCCTTAGAGTCTGTCTGACTCTCTCAGACACCCTATAAGGGGCCTGCCTAATAGGCCTTTGGGGTCCTGTATCCACTTGGTGCTGTACCCTGTTCTCCTAGTGAACATGTCCCCAAATTCATGCAACACTGCTCGGATTTCTCGAACCTGGGTAGGAGATAGCTGCTGGGATATTGCTACCCCTTCCACTGAGGTGTCAACCCAAGCCTTACTGAGGAGATCAGTCCCTAGATCTCCCTCAGACTCCTCCTGCAATCCACTGCAAATGCTCAGCACAAGGTGCTCCCTATCATGGTAAGGTTTCATCATGTTGACATGGTACAATTTGTGCCCCTGCCATCTGCCTAGCACTTCCACCATGTAGTTAACCTCACTTACCTTTCTTACTACCTTGTAGGGACCCTCCCAAGCTGCTTGCAGTTTGTTGTGTCTGACAGGAATGAGAACCATTACCTGCTGCCTCACGGCATACTCTCTAGCATTCCTGTCATACCACACCTTTTTCTGTTGTTGGGCTTCTACCAGGTTTTCCTGGGTCAAGCCCATGAGTTCCCTGAGCCTTTTCCTGAGGTTTAGGATGTGAGCCACAACAGACTCCTTGTGAGACTCGCACTCACCTTCCCACTCATCTCGAATTAATTCTAGAGGTCCCCTCACCCTATACCCATACAGCAACTCAAAGGGTGAAAAACCTGTGGATTCCTGGGGAACCTCTCTGTAAGCAAACAGCAGATGGGGCAAATATGTGTCCCACTCCCTCTTAACTGATCTGCACATGCCCGTAGCATGGACTTGATTGTAGAGTTTAACCTCTCAACAAGACCATTAGTCTGGGGATGGTAGGGGGTGGTCTTCATTTGCTTTACCCCACAGGACTTCCACAGACAAGCCAGCAGGTATGACATGAAATTGGCACCTCTATCAGACAGTATTTCCTTTGGGAAACCTACCCTGCTGAAAATCTCTAACATGCCACCTTCTCTGCCTCAATGGAGGACAAAGCCACTGCCTCAGGGTATGGTGTAGCATAATCCACTACCACTAGGATATACTTTTTCCCTGTGGAACTTGGGGTACTCAGAGGACCCACAATATCCATAGCTACCCTCTGAAATGGCTCCTCAATCACAAGCAGAGGCATCAAAGGAGCTCTTAACTTGTCTCCTGCCTTGCCTACCTTTTGGCACTGCTCACAGGTCCTGCAGTACCCTGTTACATGTCTGGAAATTCCAGGCCAATAGAAGTTCTGCATAATATGCCTCTTTGTACATGTTATGCCCATATGACTTGCAAAGGGAATATCATGGGCTATGGTTAGAAGTGCCAGATGGTAGGCTCTAGGCACTACCAACTGCTGTACTGTCTCACCTTCTAGCCCTCCCTCAGGGGTCCACTCTGTACAATAAGCCTTTGTCCCAGTATACAGATTCCCCCTTCCCTTGAGAATCAGGTGCCTCCCTAGCTACCTGCCTCAGGCCTTGCAATGTAGGGTGTGAGAGCTGAGCCTGTCTCAACTCTCTCCTTGTAACCCTTCCCAGCTCGCCTTCCACAGGCAGTCTGGCATCCTCTAACAGTGGTGCCTCATTGTCAGCCTGAGTATTACTACTCACCTCTACCTTTGCAGTCACTCTGACCAAGGGACCATCAGTACCCACAAGCAGCTGTAGCTCACCTTCAGTCTCAGTGCTACAGCATAGCTCACTTCCTGAAGTAACCACCTCACCAGTCCTGGCTGCAAGTATGTGGTCTGTCTGGGTCTCCCCCAGGCTACCAGACCTACGTGCTTGTCTCCTAACCTGACCACGTGCAACTACATAAGTTCATGGTACTGCCTCATCCAAATCCTTCCCTCTCAGGACATCTGCAGGATGGTAGTTTAGTACCCCTGTTGTCTCAAGACAACTTACTATTGGTATTTTGTCTTTCCAACTTACTGGCTCCCTCACTTTTGGTTCCTCACCTTTCCTCCGTGGACACCTGTATGCCACATGGCCCCACTGGTTGCATTTAAAACATTTAACCCTAACTCCTGGACATGTACCTGGACTAGTGGCTTCCCCTGCTACTGGCAAAATCTGTTGTGGCAGTCTGTGCTGCCCACCATGGTTTCCTTTAGACCCATGAGCAGTACTGGGGGTCCCCTTCCTGTGCAGGCCTGCTCTGCTTGCCAGGTATAAGTCTCCCTTCTTCCCCAACTCATCTGAAGTAGCACATTGTCTGTCAGCTAATCAGATCCTTATGTCCTCAGGCAAAGGCTTGTTTCCTCACCAAAAGGTCTGCCAGCCCTTCAAAAGTGGTGACCTGACATCCACTCACCCAGCTATGAAAATAAGTGTTCAGTTCAGCAACATATTCACACACACTTTCATCTGCCTTGCTCTTATGCTCACAAAACTTTTTCCTGTACATTTCAGGTGTTAGCTTAAAACATTCTAAAATACATTTTTTTTACAGCAGTATAATCAAAACAGACAGCGTCAGGCATTTTTGACAAAAAAGTTACAGCTTTCCTATGGAGTAAGGAGGTCAGGAACCATACCCCCAGAGCCTTTGGTCAACACTATACTTTTTGCATATCATCTCAAGCATTATCCTCTCAAACATGTGAATGAAACTATCAAAATTATCCCATTCTTTAAATTGTGGAAGAAATTTACTGACCTGTTGTGCTTCTGGGGTCCAATTACTTCATTCCCCATTACTTCCATGACTCTGGCGAAGAGTCAGAATTTACCTGTCATGCCTCCTCTAACGCCTCTTTTTTTCGGCTTCTATCTCCAAACGCCTGGCCTCCAACTCAAGTCTCTTTAGCTCCAGCTGGATTTTTAAGTGCACTGCAAAAAGGTTGAGCTGTCCATTCTCCGAGGATATTGCATCTCCACTGCCAGTCTGATTTTTCCTCCTGGATGCTGCTTTCTTATGCAGCTGTAACCAAGGCTGCAATCAGGTCTGCCTTAGGTTTCCATGCACCAGTCCCCTAGCCTGGCACATCTCCACCAGCTTGCTCCTTGTCAGCTTTCCATACTCCTCTGCTGACATGCTGCCTGTTCACCCTGGCTAGGCTAACAATAGAAATAAAACAGTTGTGATCTGAACTCTTGAGTATTCACTGAGTGGCTGTTTTCTAGTACTAAACACCTTCAGAGATCATTGTACATAAGCTACAGGATTCACTCTACCCACACCACTACAAGCCAATTAGTATTTGCCATCTAATTAATATGTGATGTGGATATCCCACCACTGCCAAACACATTAATATGTGAGGATATCCCAACCATTGCCACCAATTAATATGTAAGGATATCCCAACCACTGCCATCAATTAGTATGTGACGCCCATGCCCTGGCTCAGCAATCAAGGAGCTTCAATCCTCACCACCCACACCAGAGAGGGCGTCTCATATATGAGGAAAGGATAACAAATATACACAGTAAACTGCAATTTCCCTTAAGAGCACACGGAGATCACAGTCAGTCCGGGGCTGGTCGCTCCCTTGCTTTCCAGGTCCTCAATAAGAGTCCCCACTGGCACAGCTGTAGGGTCCAGATCTCAGCCTAGCTGGAAAGCTAACCTCCAGTGCCCTCTTTGTCCATCCAGTGCTTTGTGTCCCTGCCCAAGTAGCTGACACACACACACACACACACACACACACACACACACACACACACACACACACACACACACACACACACACACTTTGGGATAAGTATTTATACAACTTCACAGACACTCCTGGGAAAGGCTGACACAGACTCTCCAGCTGTGCCCCTTTACCCAGACTATACAGTAGTAATTACTGCCACCACCAGCTAATAATTATCAGCTACCCAAAGGCCCTTAAAAGGGTGTCCAATTATTATTGTGCAATATTATTATCCAATAATAGTGCAACTTACACAATCAAGGCTTATTGAAAGGGCTTATTACAGGATGACTTATAAGCATGCAATGTACTCTAGAGCTTAATTATCTCTGCATAAACCAGCCACAGTTGAAAAGGGTTTAAAAATATTTAATAATAAATACTAAAAACACAAGACAATACTACTACACCACAGTGCTATTCAAGAGTTCAGAGATCACACAGAAACTTAAAATAATTCAGTAGTACAGTTCTGACATAACAGAAAAACACAACGTAATCTTTTCTAATTTCCTAGCTATTGCTACAAGAAAACACACTTCTAAGATAACTTACTTAAGAGAGCATAAGGCAGTGCTGAGTTAGATGTCCAAGCTCAAAATGCTTAATAATCTCTGGTTCTCACTGTTTAAGTTGAAACTGCAGTTCTGCTGAACATGACATCATCTTTTACACCTTCCTGGTTCCCAGGCCACACAGAAACTGCATTTACATTCTTTTACACTTGGAGCAATAAAGGACATTCCATATGTAAATTCTGGTCATTAACTTTAGCCTTAAAACAATAAACAGGAAGCCTTCATCTAGCCGGACTGGAGCCGAATTGTAAAACATCAAAGGCAGTGATGAAATAATTTTAATTTCAAAGGACCAAAAAGAAATGCTTGAATTAGCTTTCTTTTAGCAGATGGCAATGTTGCCACATTGTTTTAAGTTCAACATTCATATTTACAAATGATAGAATTTTCTGCACAATTCTATCTGGCTAGGCTGGCAGCCTTCACCCATCTCTAACAGTCTTCACACCTTTACATAACCTCTCATCATTTAATGCCATTTTAAGTCCAGTTATTCCTAATATTAATAACAAGCATTTTCTCACTGACTTCTGTTTCTTTGTAAAATTCATATCCTGTTCCATCTAGACCAGGAACACTCATTCTGATTTTACCCTTTAACACCTCATTAATCATATTTCAGCACTAC
This sequence comes from Protopterus annectens, assembly GCF_019279795.1. Lineage (NCBI taxonomy): Eukaryota > Metazoa > Chordata > Ceratodontiformes > Protopteridae > Protopterus > Protopterus annectens. Next base: position 151,834,566 of record NC_056744.1, on the reverse strand, counting down.
TCTTTTCTACCTTTTTGTACTTTCCGTACATCTCTTCCTTCTAATAACTTATCATACAATTCCTTAGTGTATTTCTGTATTTCTCTTATAGTATTTTCCATATCATAAAAATCTTTCCATCTCATTTTTATGTACATGTTACATGTTATTCTTCCTTCATTTTTAACCACTTTCCCCCCAAAAAGGCAAAGTTTCCTCACTCTTCCCTTGTAACTTTTTGCTTATACATTATCGAGCTTATTTTTTTCTTTCTTTTTTTATTCCTTCATAACAATTCATCATGTTTACCAATCAACTCTGTATAGTTTTTTTTTTCTTACCAAAACATAGGTTGCACTCTTGTGTACTCTTTTCTTTTTATGTAAATACAACACACCAGTGATTAATCTTCTTCTAAAAATCCATCATTGAACAATGGTCCTTCCAAAAATTGTTCACTTTCTTTCCTATACAATCCCTCTTTTGCTACCTTTCCTGAAAGTCTCATATTACATTTTCCTTCTTCTGTATAACCTCCCATATTGGTAATCTCAGCTTTTTTTAACATATTGTTCAGAAAAGCACACATCATATGTTTCTTCTTTAATTTCTTATAAACCTTTACAAAATAACAAGACCTTTCTCCTAACCTGCAATGTTACCATTTCTATCATTCTTTTGCAGATCTGAATTTCCTTACTTACTTTTCCTGAAGACTTTTTTTCAAATTACAATTATATCTTATTATAGCAATATCCATATAAGGTATAATAAACTTTTCTGATACATATATTACAATTACCCACCATATATTTCTTACTATCTGTTATGTCACAGACAACAAATATTCCAAGTTGGACTTTAAAAAAATCTAATTTTAAATCAATTTTTCTTGACATAACAGCAATTCCAGAACATAATTGTTCATCAAAGTTCCTAATATCACATTTCTAAAACTACCACAGCCTATTTCTTTGTATTTTATTAAGCAATATAATATCTACCAAACATATCACACCACAGTTCTGTTTCTTACACCATGTAAAAACAGTTTTGTTTTGTTTTTTTTTTTAATTATACTATTAGTATTCAAAGGTGCAATCTTCAGACTTGCCTTTTCTTTTCATTTTTTTTGTACATTTTTCAACATGTTCCTATTCATCCCCATGTCTTTTTCATCATGACTTAAATTCTCAAATTGAGTTTGAACTTTAACGCCAAAGTCAGCCTTCTTACTCAGTGCATTTTTGTACTAACATTTCTGCACTTTTACAGTCTCTTCCTTCTGACTTTCTGAAAGTAAGTCTTAATTATTTTTTCAACCTAAGCATTTCGTATAGTCTCACATTCAAAGTAAAACTTAGTTTGACTTCTACATCTGTTACACTGCATCGTACAATTTTTGACTCTTTAACCAAATTTCCCACACTGATAATGTCTTTTAGGGAATTCCCTTAAGTGATTCCCCTGCCACACTGAAAGCATATTTGAACTTGTCCCCAATATCTCAACATTCCATTTTCCCCATTTATCATCACACATCTTGATAAATGCATAACATTTCATTCTTTAATGTCTAAACAGGCCATATATTTCCATCTCATATTACATAACTTTCTAACATCAAAGCGTTTTTAGTTTCATACACATTTTTACATTTTTCTTTAACAGTAGTCTTAGTTCGTGTTCTGTCATTTCAGGAGTTCTAAATTGCAGTTTCAGTTTTCACTTAATCTTTTCTGTGTCTTTTACTTTAGATTGATTCCACAGTATGTAAAGGGATGTGGCATCAAACTATGTTATAAAACATTCAGCTTTTTCAGATATCTCAAATATTAACTTCATAAAAAGCTTTGTTGTCAGTGTGAATAAAAAACTTTGTATCTTCTGGAACAAAGCCCAAAGAGCAGGGTATGCTGTCCCGTATATAATATCTTGTCTAATGCTTCTCCAGTCTTTGCCTCCAGTCTAATCACAAGTTTTTATCTTTCAAATGCCATTACATTAAACTTTTTAAAGTCTCTTTAATAGTTATAGATGAATACATTATAATATTGGATAGATCAGTTACCTTTATTTTGTTCCTTTCATTTACTTCTCCATATATTTTTTCCAAATCTTTTTGCTTCTCCTTCCCCTCATCTCACATGCTGTTACCATTTAATCCATTAGCAGTACCATCAACCTCCTCTATCTCTATTTCTCAGCAAAAAGTCTGGAACTGTATCTGACTTGGACGTTGCTACTTCTCCATGTTCCATTTAATTATTCATTTGACACAGTAATTAATTTTCCAAACTTCTTCTTTATGCACATCAGTAATGAATACATGTGGTAATCCACCATCCATATAACTTGTACAACTTTTATTTTTTTTCCATACACATCTCCTACTCTCATGCATCTTGCACATGCTCTCTTGCCTTCTTCTTCTCCTCCTCCATACTGCTCTCTTTTGATAACAGCCCTCTGGCTATACAACCACAAAAAGAATAGGGGAAGTTCCTCGATGCCATGGGCAAATTTCCCATGGTTTTAGAAAAAAACCTTTGGGTCTTCCTTGAAAAGAGGCCATTACCCTAGTGGGCCTAAAGGATAAATAAATAAAATAAAAAGTAAAAAGTACAGTGTTCTTTATGCATGTTTCAGTAGTCAGAATTAAACCATTAAACATGGTCCTGCCATTCAAGAAATGTTTTCCAAGAGCATTGCATTATTGTTTTTGCAGATGAATATTCAACATTTCCTTGGTGCCCATAAAAGAGGTCCCTTTTTTTTGTTTTCTCAGTTGTTGTAATTACAACAGAGATCTTAGTGTCATCAACAGCCTGCATGTTGTCTTTATCCAAGATAGTTTTGCCTAAAATTGTAACCTGTTTTACCCCACCATGAGTCCCGTCTTGATCCGGAGCCCGACACATGGGTTGATTTTATGTGAAAGCAAGGTGTTCAGTATTCCTTCATGTGATGATGAAAATGAAAGCCTTGAAGTTGTCATGCTAAATCATGATTGTAGTTCAACCTAAGCTGTGAGCTTTAGTTAAGATATCATAAATATCTGTCATGTAGGACAGTATTGATAGATCTGTCATTAAACCTACTGGATTATATCTATTGACAGTGTTAATTTGTAATATTTTTTTTGAATCTGCAATTACAAAGTTTAGCTAAAACTGAAGTTAGTCTGATGGGGTTATAGTTGATAATAATTCTTTTATTCCCACCATTATAAGTTGGAGCAGTTGTGGACTTTTCCAGTCATCAAGGACCAAGCCCTTCTTTAAGAAGGTGTTAAATTAAACCACCAGTAGATACAACAGACTTTTACTTGTCTAAACAGAAAACTGGGAATGAAATCAGGTACCTTAAAACAAGAACACTTAGGTTCAAAGGAAAGTTCTATGCTAGCTGTCCTTGTTAGCCTAGAGAATCAGTGTTAGAACAAATGATCAATGACAAATCTACTTAGTCAAATTCTTTCTTCAGATTTGCAGCATACTATTGCAAATTAGTCATTGAAAATATAGTCCATGTTTGAAGGGTATGTTACCAAGATAACATTGTATGTTACTAGCTGTCCAGGACTTGAATCTTTTATTCAGTACTTTGTATGTGTGTACTAGCTTTTCATATTTTTCTTTTAGAAATATAATCTCTGTCAAAAATTAATTTTACTAGATGAGATATTTTGATTCACGATTGTGGTTATTTCATTTGCTTTACATTTATTAGCACACGTGGGATACAATTTATAATCTCTGGATCCCAATCTCTTTTTATTGATTGACCTTTGTTGTGCCACAGAGGTTTACATGTATGTTTTGCAGTCTTAGAAGGGCACTGTTTTCCATGAGCTTTTAAACATACTTTCTTTAGTGTAACCTAATCCATGATTTGATTTACATTTTTAACATCACACCAATTTAAAGGTAACTGGGTATCATTAAAGACTAAGCAGGTGACTTTGTTAAACAATAGTTCTTGTTTTTGTTGTTTTGTGGAATGCTAAGGCAAATAGCCCCATGCATAGAAGTGCCAAGTATTTTAGTGATAACCCAAGCATTGATACAACCTCGTTTACTGGTTAATACCAACTCCAAGATATTACTCCATCTAGAAGGTGGCATAACCCTGTGTAAGAAGCTCTTGAGAAGAAATGAGATCCATAACATTAAATTCGTTATATATAAAATGAGATGTGGGTATTCCAGTTTATGTGTGGGAAACTAAAGTCGAATGTTGTTGTGGTTATACTGTTATCACCCTTTCGAAAGCTGCTAGAAATTCTATATAATTTCATCAGTTGTAAGACCAGGAGTTCTTGTACGATGCAATACATCTAGTATTTCCTCACTATCCAGTTTATAAGTCTGTCGCAATTTCAGTTTTGTTATCAGAAGCTACATGTATTGGTGTAAGAAAAGCATATGTATGAGCAGAAGAAATTCCTTGCTGTGTCTTATTCCCTTTACAATACAATTAATGAAAATCCTTAAGTTTCAAGTCAATTGCATCCCAAGACTGTTTTATAAACAATGGAAACAATAATTGTAATTCTTCACATTTCATAACAAAGCTTTGAGAGTTAGCATAAAAAACTTTAAAAATGGTATTAGATCTAACCTGTCTAGTTGCTGGCTTTGCTTTTTTTTGCCAGTCCTCCTAAAATGAATGTATTTGCTTTTGTATGTACACGGCCAGAAACTTGCCACTTGAAATAGTAATATAGCTCCCATCATAGCCAAATGTAGTACGTTGGCAGTTGTAGTCCTCACAAGTTCTAAATCACATTTGTGTTGTAGACTGTTTATTCTTAGTCCGCAATTAAAAGAGCAAGTAGCTTTAGTAAAACAATAATCAGGCAGTCCTGTAGAAGGTAGATTTTCACTAAACTTTATGTAGATGGAATTTTTTTCACAAAAACTTATAGTTACACACCCCAATAAATCAAAAGAAAGATCCTGTGTTATCAGGTCATTCAGTCATTCTTGTATAAGTATTTGTTTATAAGTCCTTGTAGTGTAAATTCATTTTGGTAAGACATTTACAGCTTTCACCAGCTTTAACTGTTGGAGGCAAGGCAGAGTAATCAAATCATTTCTTATTTTGAAGACAGGCCTAGCCAATCGTTGACATTTGATTACTGGGAAAGTCCATCTGGGTAGAAACTCATTTTCAGCGGAGGCCCGGGGAGAAAAGCTCCAAATTATCACAAAACATTTTAAAAAGAAGAATTTCACAATCTTCAAAAATAAAACAAAAACATGTGCAGTTTAAATAATTATAACAAATTAGACATAATTTAAAAACATTGGTTAAGAATTGATACAAGGTATATGACAATCATTTAATATTTAGAGAAATGTTAGACAGTTTCTAAAGAAATTAAAGTTAAGTTAGTGTAATACAAATAGGAATTGCAATGTGAAGTGAAGGAAAAACAGGCTTATGGTCCATTTAGAGAGAAAAATCAGAGAAGGCAGTTAGATAGCAGTAAGGAGGTATAAGGAATGAAAAGGTACTTGTTCACATTTAGGGATATAGGTTATCCTGGTTTTGAGCAAGAACAGATCTAGATTTTAGCTATGAAGTCTTTCAGAGTGGTTTTAAAAGATGGGAGGGTGGGTATAGACCTGATAGATACAGGTAAGGAGTTCCAGGCCTTAGCAACCTTGTACGAGTATAGACAATACCTAGCAGATTTTTGAGGTTTATAGACAGACAGGAGTTTTTGGTCAGTGGATCGCAATGACCGACTGTGAACATAGTTGTGTTGAATGTTTTTTAGTACTAAACAGGTAGATGGATGCTGGATAATTTTATAGGTGGTAAGAAGTTGTGTATACATTAGTCGATGTGACAGTTCTAACCAGTTTAGGCTTTTCAGTGATATACAGTGATGGGTTCTGAAAGGGGTATGTGCAGCAAACTTAGCAACTTTGTTATAGTGTTATTCTAGTTTCAGTTTTTGTGAAGGGTGGAGGTTACTAAGGATGGGAGCACCATACAGAAGAGTGGGGAGAAGATAAGTAGTGGCAAGTATAGTTTTAGTTGCATCGGTGAGAATGTTTTTGGCTCTGTAAAGCATCACTTGTTTTTGCGAGTCCCCAAGTTTAAGAATCCCATTGATTACTTTGTATTAATTATATTTTTTTGTTTGTATACTGAATCAATAATGATGCTAGAACCTGCATTATAGTCTGATTTTTCTTTGTGAATATTGTTGTCTGTGATGTGCTCTAATCAACAAGTCACTGGGTTGCATGCTTAACTTTATTCTGTGGCTCAGATGAACATCTCTTAGGCATATCTCTCCTAAAAGGAGATTTTGATGTTCCTACATGAAGTTATCTTTACAAGCATGGCAGTAATCCTTTTTTTTGCCTTTTTTATCAGATGATACCATAAGTTGATTGTCTTGAAGTGTAAAAAAGCCATATACCCCATGGTTGTATCAATATCATCAAAAATTGATAGTCATGCTTTATTCAGAAGGTGATTTTTAGAGTTACTGAGTTTGTGGCATCACGAGGAAAGTGTGAAACTGTTTTTTAATCTGTTGGTGATTTTTTTTTCAGTGTACAGAATCGTGTACTGAGAATAATAACTTGGGGGAATATGCGATGAAGCCCCTCCACATGGGGGGAGGGTAGAGTGCAGAGGGAATTATACCTCATGCGTGAAATACATTTTGTTTATTTTACATTATTCTCATTGACTCAAGATCTGTACAGCCATGGTACATTTGTCTTGAGTATTAGTGTAATCAACCTTTCAGGCTCAATCACTTTTTATCAGAAAATTTCAAGTCTTTAAACCTCAAGCAATCATAGTGGAACCATTTTTGTAACTGCAGTACAACATCACCGCTTTACAAACTAGATGATATTTTTCTTCATTGTCAAGTGGGCTTTGTGTGACTAATAACCAAGTAACAAATGTATGTACCTGTTTCATTTTATAATGTAGACTCATAAGTTCAGCATTTTCACTGCTTGTGTTCCAGCTTCACAGTATAGTCACACTTAAAGAGCATTTCAGAAGTAGAACGGCCATAGCTGCCCCATACCGTGCTTTGGTAGCTTAAAAGTTAAGTTCACACTCCACCATAAACACAGAATTATCTTTAACTATGAGTAGGTTTACTGGGATTGAGTGAAAAAGGCTTGGCACAAATTAATTTATTTAAATGTATGTTACTAAACATGAATCTGTACCATTCATCACTGTGCCTAATCTCTTATCTAGTCTAGAAAGTATACGAATGTAAGAAAACTTACCATAAAACTAGATATTCTAATAGAATAACTGGGAGAGTGCCTAACCAGGGGGTATAATCTTCGTTTCCTTCCAAAATCACCCAATTCTTGGTAAGAATCTTTTGTACCTCCCTGCCAAATGAACTGAATTCTATAACCATAGAATGTGTATATCTATTGGTCTGATTACTTTGTGTTTCCTTAAAGACTTGTTTTTGTCCTAATAGGGGAATACATTTGTTACCCCATCCTGTTGTAATCTCTTCTTTAAATTTCTCCACCAATTCCATGGGGTATCCCCTGTTCCTAAACATTTGGGTCAGTAACATCAGTTCTTTTGTTAACCCTTCAAACGTTGAACACATTCTAGCCCCTCTAATCATCTGGCCTCTTACAAGGTTTCTCTTAATATATAATGGATGTTGACTCTCAAACCTCAAAAAACTATTAGAATATGTTGGTTTCTAGTAGAAAGGCAAAGAATTTATGAGCACACATATGCTATGGAAACTAAGAACAAAAACAATGCCCTTTTTATACACACAGAAATATATCCTAATTTTACCTGTTTCAAGTTTGGCATACTTGAGATAATGAAAAGGAACATCAGTGGAGATGATTGGGGGAACGAATTAGAAACTAGGGAATTACACTGGCAGTTGACATTAAAGGCAATAGAATCCCCGGATATTAATGATTATTTATCTATACGGCCAGTGTTTAAACAGACAGCTAGGACATTGTAATTTAAAAGGTGAATTCTTGAAATAAAATTCAAGTTTTCAGTCCATAAACACACTATTCTTCTGGGTAACAAATTTTACATGTATTGCAATCCTACTGACACAGTTCTTGAGTATGTGTACATACACTTTTATTTTCAGAGAACTGTATTTTTAAATGTTAATTGGTTATTAATTAAGTGTACAAGTGTATATATAAGTGCAAAGAGGAGGGAAACACAACAGTTTGATAAAGTCTGGTATGTTTACAGATGAAAGCGCTTACTTCACTGTTGGTTTTTGGAGATTTTTACCTTTGCTGTGGAATTTTAATGAATGGTGGAATAAACTTTACTGTGCTTAGAGTACACCCTTGTACTGGGAATAATTTTATGGTGTTTTGATTCACCACGGTGAGCGGACTGTTACTTCCTGGGATTGTGTTTCTCAAGGTTTGTTTTTTTATTTACAATCCTGGTTCTCGAGTACTTTGCAGTGACTAAATATACCAGCCAATCTGATCCACAGTTCGCAAAAAAACCAATGTCATAAACTCTGCTAGTGTTTTTACTGGAAAATTGTTTGTTTTTAACATATGTCTACATAACGAACAGTGCCCACAAGGGAATGATCCAGTTAATTTCTCACCAAAGTGAGCTGTTGTCAATACTTTGGCTCCTATTACGCCATTTATAGTGGTTAAAATGAGAGCCCAACGTCCGCCCTCTCCGATATGAAAAATGGCATTTGTTTGTAAGAAAACTGGACAGTTCTTCACTGGCCAACAGAATGTTCCAATTTTGATTGATAGTGTCCTTAATAATGTTAATATTCCTGCCATACGTGGTGACAAATCTAATGATGTTTCCATCACCACACTTTTCCCATGATATTTCAACGTTTCAGACCTATCCTTACCAGCCATCCACTTTTTAGCTGACATGATATTACTTAGCTGATATCCCCTAACCAAAAATCTCTGTGTGAGATCCTCCTCAAAATATTCATAACTATCTAAAGTAGAATAAATTCTTTTAACCCATAAAAATTGCGACTTTGGTATATTTTCAATAACATGGCGTGGGTATAAACTAGTAGCATACAACAAATTGTTATATTGTGGATATTTACAAAATATCTTGGATGACAATGTATTAATATTATTTCTTGTAACTGTTACATCCAAAAATGTATCCGTTGCCTGTCCATATTAAGAGTGAATTCAATTCCCCACTTGTTTTCATTCAGGTATTGAACAAACTTCAATAAGTATATTTCATCACCACGCCAGATTAACCAACAGTCGTCAAGAAATCTTCTCCAGATGTCTATTTTGGGCAAATAAATATTGTGCGCATTGTCATATATAAGCAAATCCTCTATATACCCCATAAACAAGTTGGCATATACGGGGGCAAAGGATACCCCCATAGCTGTTCCCAGTACCTGCCAATAACAGTCTCCTTGAAAATGTATAACATTTTTGGTTAACACATGTTCTACCATGCATATTAACAATGTGTTGAAACCTGGTGGATAAATGTCCACTTTCTCCAACCAATATTTGATGGCTTCTAAACCAGCTCAATGAGGGATACTGGTATATAATGCCGTCACATCTAATGTGCACAGTAGCCAATGTGACTCCAACTGAGAGTCTTCTATTATTCTAAGAAATTCAGTCGTATTCTGAATTCTTGATCTAACTGCCCTTAACAAAGGCTGCAGATATTGGGTCAAGAAGACTGAGAGAGGTTCAGTAAGGGAGCCAATACCAGACACAATCGGCCTCCCCAGTGGTTTAGCCAAATGTTTTATGAATTTTGGATAATAAATAGAGGATTTATTTTTGGGGATCATCAACCATCAACTGTTTGGTATATGATGAGATCACTCCCTCATTACATGCCAAGCCCAGAAATGAGTCAGTTTCCTTTTTGAAACAAAAGGTAGGGTCAAGTGGCATAGACATATAGTGTCTGGCATCCTCCAACTGCCTATATGCTTCCGATACATAATATTCAGTGTCCATGATCACCACTGCCCCAACCTTGTCAGCTGGTACAATTACAATATTTGTATTATTTTTCAAACTCTGATTTCTGATGGTATTGCCACAATAAAGAAGGTTGGACTTGCTTGTATGGTGCTGGCAAGGGAGAGCCTTGTCAGATCTTAGAGAGGGAACAGGGAAGGATTCCGTATTTAGTTAGAATATTGTGCCTACCCCTGTGGAAGCTGCTGCTGCCATTAATAACACTGTTGACCCCATTTTACATGTCAAAAAGAAACTGAAACTAAATATGTATCTACTTCCCCTCAAACTTCTTTAGACAGGAGTAGTTTACTAGATCTGTCTCAGCACTGAATTCAGGCTATCAGTCCTTCCTATAAGGTGGTTTCTGTTAAAAGAAATGCTGCTTTTCCTAAAGAGATTCAAGAGTTTGAATCTGGACAGGAATATGAAAGGACAAATGCAGTGTTTTCTTCTCAGATTTCTGATTCGGACTCTGCGGAGAGCACAGTATCTGATTCTGCATGTGGGAATTTTTCTTTTCTGAAAATATTAACAGAATGTGCCAGTGTTTTCAGTGGGAGACCACTAAGATTTGTCAGTCCTTCAGAAAATACTGTGAACTGTTACAGATGGAGTTTTCAGAACCTTCACCCCATTGCTTCACTATTATTAACTCTGCCAGCATTTTTCCTGATGGTCAGCCTGCTGCTGCTAAAAAGGCAGGTAGATTGTATAAGTTACTCAAATCTTTTTAAGTTTTTATATACTTATCCCAAATAGTACCAAGCAGCTATTAGTTAGTTAATTCTACTGCTGTTACACATTTAATTTCAATTGTACACTTTCTGACAAGGATGACAAAATAATTGATGAGTATGGGAAAAAAGTGTATGCTTCTGCAGCTTTGATTTTTCAGAACTTTAAATTGTCAGTCTCATATTTTAAAGTTTATTCTGACATTGTGAAAGCATGAGCAACGTTTTGCCTGCAGTTTCCTGTTGTGAGGAAACATCTGCTTTATGTGGTTTAATTTCCTCCATTTTGCAGGCCGCAACCCATTGTTTAAAGTGTGTGCATGACTGAGTTGATACATTTTCCAGGGTTATGGCCACTGATACTGTTTTGAGGAGATTTGTGTGGCTGCATTCTGAGAACCTCCCAATTATAAAAATTAGATTTAAAATTCTCCTTTGGGTAGAGATTTAATTTTTGGTCCCTCTGCTGCAGAGGTTGTCGAAAGGTGTGATGAGAGGGGTGAGCTGATTCAGGGTATCTCTAAGGTTTTTCAGCCCTCCTTTTCCAAATTTTCTAAGGGATTCTCTACCCCCTCAACCAAAGAAACAGTCTCAACAAAATGCCGATAAACAGATATTTAAGAAGAAATGGCATTTCTCTGCCTTACCATTTGGACTATCCAAAAAAGAATTTAGAAACCACACAAAACCAAGGACAATCCAGCAATTCAGAATGACTGATTAAAGGACCTTGCCCCCTGCACCTCACCCTGGCAGTCACTTTTCTATTCCAGAAAATCTGAATCTCCATTCTCTCTTTGGTAATTGATAATTTCAGACAAATGAGTTCTGATGAGCATTTATGAAGATTATGAATGGCAGTGGGAAGAAATTCCTCATTTCCAGGTGGTGATTCTGTATCCACTAGATCACCTCCACCATCCTTCAACACATTGTCTTAGGGAGTGACAGAGAATGTTCCCACTTCTCAGATCGGGAAAAGCTTTTATGCAGGGATGTTTTTGATGCCAATAAAAGAAAATTCTTGAATCTGGATCTTACTTTTCTAAACCAATTTGTGAAAGTGTCCAAGCTCAGAATGTTGTCATTTCCCACTCTCTTTCCCCTTAATTCCTCATTTAAATTTCATGGAATATTAGATTTAAAAGATGCTTATATCACATCCCTGTTCATGCAGACTTAAGGCATTTGTTAAGGTTTAGTGTGTCTATATCTGATTGTCTGGTCTCTGCCTTACAGTTTGGACTATCCACTGCACCAGGAGTATTCATAAAATGTATAGTTTCAGTTATAGTTTATTGCAGGCTACATGGTATCCAAGTTTTTCCATGTTTAGATGACTTTCTTATCTTTGCAGAGAATTTTTCAAAGTCTCAGTAATTTCTCACTTGTTTGGGAGATCCCTTACACAAGCTGGGCTTCCATGACATCATTTAAAAATCTTTTTTGACCCAATCACACAGGATTGTGTTTGTGGAGTGTCTGCTTGCTAGACACCTCTGTTCAAAGAACATTTGTTGGGTTAAGTCTGATTAGGATGATATATGAGGGATAGGAAGCTAAACTTAAAGTGGGTGGGGTCTTCTCTGATAATTTCTGCTTGAGCAGAGGAACCGGGCATGGGTGTCCTCTTTCACTTTTGTTGCTTGCATTATATTTAGAACCATTGGCAAAGCAAATAAGGGACTCAGAAATTCAAGGATATAATTGGTATGGTAGTCAAGAAATGCTGGCTCTGTTTGCAGATGAGATTATGTTATACTTGACAAAACAAGAAAAGGATAATATAGTGTTGTGAAACATTTTCAGACAGTTTCAGATCTTTTTGGGATACAAAATTAATGACATTAAAACAAAGGCAATAGTGGTAAATGATGTAACCACACACAAATTGGTTCAGCAATATCCATATTTATGAGGACATGATAAAATGTAGTATTTAGGAGTATGGATTAAATTATTCTGGTGTGATAGCTAAGGATATGTGGGAAGAAAATAAAGAAAAGATACAAAAACTGAGAATTTGAAAGTTTTGTTATATGGATATGGATAGTAAGATACAAGCAGTTAAAATGTTATTAGTCCCTTTAGCCTTATACACAGGTCATGTATATTTTTATCAACCAGAGGAGAAGTTGTGGATAGCAGTTAATAAAAAGCTGAAGGATTTTATCGGTGGGGGGGATGGTAAAAGTTAAGTGGACTAAGCTGATCCTTCCAAAAGAACAAGGCTGATTGGGATTATCTGATTTGAAGGTGTGTTTCAGAGCTACACAGTTAAGGCTCCTATACATAGCGCAAGCAGAAACGTATAATTCAAAGTGGAAAGGGTTGACGAAACAGGGGGAAGCTCAAGAAACAAGGAGAGACTGGGATTTTGGATGCAGATCTTTAAGGAAAATAACAGTAATCATGCAGAATGTTTTATTCATAAGGTAGCAGAAAGTATTCTGAGAACTCAGCCAAGACGGAATGGAAAAAGAAGATTCTTTGAATAGGGATGACTGCAATTAGGGATACAGACAATAGGCAAGAGGGTGCTGGAATTTATTGGATAAAACTGGCAAATGAACCAAGGTATTGGGAGCAAGTAACTAGAGAGGGAAAGGTAATAGAATGGGAAGACACCAAGAATTTATTTGGACTGCAAGTTGGAGATTGCCTTCCCTGTCAAGGATTGATATCAAAGTATACGCAAAAATCAAGAAATGGGTGGGGGGTCCTAAACAAAAGGCCAGCACTGGTAGAGTTTTTAGTAGGATCTAGAATAGAAGCTGCCATTAAAAAAATAAATAATTAGTAGAGCATGTAAAACATTGCATGATAAATATAAGAATCAATCAGAGGAGGTTAGAAAGGATTGGGAAGAGAGATTGGATATTCAATTCACAAATAAATAATGAGGGATATGTGTATGTCTCCCAAATATGCAACAAAATCTAGAAGATTTAGGATTTTTATTTTGAAATGTTTACATGCTGCAGTGGTGGTGCTGCGGTAGCGTTGTCGCCTCACAGTAAGACATTGTCCTGTTCGATTCTCAGCTAGAGCGTCTTCTGTGTGGAGACATGCGTGAATGGGCGTACCTTCATTGAAGGTTGTGCGTCAGGGCCAGCAACTCGGCATGTAAAAATCTACTGCCAATCATTAGCGGACTGGAGTTCTGCTGTGGCGACTCCTAACCGGGAAAAGCCGAAAGACACAACAACTTTGAAATGTTTACATAGATATTTTTATATCCCAAGTAGAAGACTTCAGATAATTTTTCCTCAGGTAGACAGCAAATGTTGGAAGTGTGGTGGGGAAGAAAGGTATTTGAGAACATATTTTCTGGGAGTGTAATGAGTTGGCAGAATTAAATGATTCCCTGCATACTACTGCGTTGGAGATATTGGGTGAGCAAATTGGTGTAACTAGGGAATTTATTTTTCTGTGCTAGTATACAGAATTGGAATTGCTTAGACATTGTAAGGCCTTACTGAGTCTAATTATGATGGCTGCCAAAGCAGCAATAACTACAAAATGAAAATCAGTCTAAACCAACTCTGCTAAAAGTAGTGAATATAATAACAGAGATAAATAACTGGAACTGGGATCTTTAAAAAAGGGTAGGAGCAAATTACATTGGAAAAATGGAAATTGTGGGAACAATACATGCAGGGGAGGAATGAGGTTTAAAAGAGGGCAGGACTTGAACCAGCTGTGTAGTGTTTGACAATGTTTGGACAGATTATAAGCAATGTATAATGTTTGCAACTAGGATTATGTCAATATGGTATGTGATGTAAAATACTTGCAGCTGTGATTGTCAATGTAGTTTGTTTTTATTGATATAAATGTATGATTGCTTATGTCATAAGTGATAATTTAATAAAGATATTTCTTGTTTGAAAAAAAAAAAAGATTATTTCAAAATAGCCGTCTCAGCTATTATCTTTCTTTATCCTCATCATAATAAAACCATTCCAGGCAGGGTCAAGGCCTACTCTTCCATGGCCTTGCACTCATATCTGACTTTTTGGAAGGGGTCGGATTCTACAATTATTTTAGAAGCTGCAGCTTGGTCCTCTGTACGTACTTTTATAAAGCACTTCAAGCTTGATTCCTTCTCTAGGTCTAGATCAGGTTTTGCTAGGAGCATTCTCTAGGGGCTCCTGGATCCTCCCCTTTCAACTCCCAAATGTAGTAAGCAAGGTAATCTGCCCATACAGCTAAGGCTACTGCAGCAGTGATCTGTATGATGAACTTAGTGCCGTTGTTTAAAGAAACTTTCCATAACTGTAGATATTCAAATGCTCACTGCTGCAGTAGCTGGTCCCTCCCTCTATTCCCCATTTTGATTTTTGATTTTGACAAGGGGTGCATGTGTGTGTGTGTGTGTGTGTGTGTGTGTGTGTGTGTGTGTGTGTGTGTGTGTGTGTGTGTGTGTGTGTGTGTGTGTATATATGTATATATATATATATATATATATATATATAATACACATATATATATTATATATACATATATATATATATATATATATATACCCATCTATATCTGTCTCTATATATATATATATATATATATATATATATATCCATCTATATATATGTATATATATATATATTTATATCTATATTTATATATATGTACATACATACACACACATATGTATTTTTACTTCTAGTTATTTCCTCTCAGGGCACAGCCTCCCGCTCTCAGCAGGCATTAATGGCTTGGCATTAAAACCTGTGTTTTTAAGCATCTCAGCTTAAGCTGCTTACTGGTTTGACTTGTGGAAGGTACCCTGAAGCTTTGGAATCTGATCATCTGTTATGTCCTTTGCAGGATGTAATCCGTATAGCTACAACTACTGCAGCAGTGATCATTTGAACATTTACTGTTATGGTAAGTTTGCTTAAAAAACAACTGTACTTTCTTGACAACCAGAAGGGGGGATGTCCAAGGTACCAGCATTAGAATACATAGAAGGCTTCATTGGTGATTACTAGTTTAGTGACCCCAGAAGGCTTTTTAAGCCTAGCCCTGCTTTACAAATGTATCCCATAAGTTTTGATATCTAAGGATTATTTTAAGGAGTATATGTAGGCTGGGTGGTCAGTTATTTAGAGTCTTCCTCTGTTTAAGTTAGACATTGGTGGCAGAACAAGGATAGATTTCCAGTTCTCCATCCATTAGTCCAAGTGACGCTTGAAATGGGTTCAGAAGAACTCTGCTTCACATAGATAGGAAGCCTGTTCTAGACAATCACTTGGATAGGAAGCCTGTAGATAATGGTCTTAAATCTGCTGGTTTTGTGTGAATAGCCTGAGGGAACTATTATGCTGGCTGTTTATGGTTTTAGGTTTAAACCATAAACATATAGCACATGGCCAGAGATGGTGTTTATTTTCTAAGTGTAAATGAGAAGCTGTGTAGGAATCTTCTGTGTGATTTTATGTCTATAGAAGCTTTCTCCCTGACATAAACAAAAATTGGGTATTATTTGCCCAATATCTCAAACTAGCAAACCACTGAATATGTAGTGAAGACAGAGTCTGACTGGTTCCTTTTGTGACGAAAGGCGATACTGTCTGCACAGCTAGCTGAAATTTTGTAAATAATTATATGTCATTTGTGAATATCAAACTAATTTATATAAGATGCTTGTGTTACAAGTGTATTAGAACTGTATGTCATGTTTATATCAAACTACTTTGTAGACATGTTTGTGTTGAAAAGATATTTTTAAAGTACTGTTTTTAAAATGTATCCACATTGTGCCCTACTGGAAGAGAACAGAAATATATACATGCACTATTGTAATTGTTTAAATGTATTTTAACAGAGGAAACTGGAGGGTTAACCTCAGTCCAGCAAACTTTAGAAAAATATCTGAAATTAAATTACTAAATAGGCTAGGCCATAAAGACAGGTTTCAATGCAGCCAGAGATGCAACTTCTGTATTAGGAAGCTGTCTGTATTGTCCTTGGAGTGAACTAATTGCTACTTTTGAAGCATGAAGGAATGTAATTGTTTTATGACTTCTAGCATCTGCCAAAGATCTGAACAAAAGTCATTGTCTATGTATTTTTACAAGTAGATGCTAAATGCTACCAGCTGCCATTAATGGTTGTTTTGCCAGGGAATTAGAAATCATATGACAAGAAGTGATGTCATTCTGCAAGCTATCCCAGCCGTAATATTTTAGATATTATTTTGAGAAGTCTCTTAGTGAGACAAGACATTCTGCATTCTGTCTTGGACCTGACAACAAGAAAAAACATTCACCACATCTGCCTTGCTCTATTAGTAATTTTGCGGAATGTAATAACTCTCTTAGATGCAGTCATGAATATAGTGAAGCTTAGTTTAGATATTAGTTTTTATTTGTCTGAGCCTGTACTGCAATGTTATTTTAAATATTTCCTGTGGGTTTGAACCCTGATGTCATTGTGAGTATATATTTAGTATTGTTTTGTTCTTTAGTTATTTATTATTAAATATATTTAAACCTTTCCTTGTGGCTGAATTGTGTAGAGATGATTTATTATTTGATGATGCTTTGTGGGCCACTCCTAATAGCCTTGTTCATGGTCAAACTGCCTTTTGTATTAATATTAATATCACTCAGTATATTGGGTACCCTTGGAAGAGCTTTAAGGTAGCTGGCAGGAGTGACTGGTTGCACTGAAAACTACATTATAGTCATGGGCAGAAGGGGGCATAGCTAGTAAACCTGTGCCAGCCTTTCTCGTGTGTGTGTGTGTGTGTGTGTGTGTGTGTGTGTGTGTGTGTGTGTGTGTGTGTGTGTGTGTATGTTTAAATCAAACCTCAAGAGTGTGTGTGTCAGCTACTTGGACAGGGACACGAAGCACTGGTTGGACAGAGAGGGTGCTAGAGGTCTTGGCTTGGTCACTCAGCTGAGATTTCAACTCTATAGCTCTACAAGTAGGGAGTCTTATTGGGGATCTGGAGGAAGAGGGAGAAACCTGCCCCAGACTGACTGTGGTCTCTGTATGATCTTAAGGGAAACTGCACTTGATGCAGAGAGCTGCATATGGAAATACTGTGTGTGTACCTGTCATCCTGTCAGCGAACGTCCCCCACCCACACTGTTGCCAGTGGTGGGGATTGAGGATCCTTGATTACTGGTCGGCAGTGGTGGGTCATTACAGCTTCAGTGGCAAGAAGGTTCTGAATTTTGGTGTTTATATGTGTACCTTTATACTAGCATGCTGTCATGTCTCTTGGATGTACAGGTGCATGGAAGGCATGTATAAACTTTGTATAATGGATGGACATCCAGCCCTTGCCAGGATATGGACATCTTGCAGTTTTAGCATTTACAATGCACAGGTTTATTTAGTTTTATTTATTTATTGACATTTGATTACTGGAAAGCCTGACTGTGTAGGAGTCCATTTTCATCAGAGGCCCAAGGAGAAAAGCTCTAAAGTATTACAAAACATTTTAAGAATAATAATTTTGCAGTCTTTAGATATAATACAAAAAAAAACAAACAAATACAGTTTAAATAATAATACCAAATTAGCCATAGTATGAAAACATTGGTTAAGAATAGATACAAGTTATATGACAATGATTTTAATAGTTTGAAAACTTTTAGCCAGTTCATAAAGAAAGTAAAGGTAAGTTAGTATAATACAAACAGAAATTTCCATACAGAATGAGGGAAGAGCAGGCTTTTATTATAGTTACAGAGAAAGCCAGGAGAGAGAAATTGATAGAACTAAGAGATTGAGTGAAGAAGGGAAAATAAGGAGATGGAAGGTATAAATAGGTATTTGTCCACATTTCAGGATATAGTTTATCAGGTCCCTATCAGTTGTTCGAGTTTTCAAAAACTCAAACTCCATATGGTCGAGACCATATGATCAAGTTTTTAAAACCTGAATCTTTTGAATGGAGATCGCAGTACAGCGAGGACTGGGAAATATACCCTTTTCCTGACTGTAGTGCGATCTCTGAGTTGATGCATGTAATTTGCAGGGGGTGTGGGGGTACAGTGTTTTTTTTTTTTTTTTTTGTTGATGGTCGAGTTTTCAGAAATTTGATCATATGGTCTCTTCAATATTTCATGTTTCCAAAAATTGATCATCTGACATAAACCAGTTTATCCTGGTGTTGAGCAAGAACAGAGCCAGCTTTTGGGTAAGAAGTCTTTCTAAATTACTTTGAAACATGGGAGGGAGGGAGGGTATTTACCTGATCAACAGAGATAAGAAGTTTCAGGCATTAGCAATATGGTACAAGTACAGACAATGCCCAGCAGATTTAATAGGTTTGTAGACAGATAAGAGTTTTTGGTCACTGGATTGTAATGACCGACTAGGAACATGGTTGTGTAGAATGTTATTTACTGCTGGACAAGCAGATCGATTCTGGATAATTTTATAGGTGGTAAAAAGCTGCATATATGTTAGTTGATGGGATAGATGTCGTTCCATATCATTGTTGCAGTTTTCATTACAACAGGAATCCCCTGCCATAGGCAGCCCGGCGTCCATACAGTATACCAAAGCCTTTTGGTTGTAAAGGGTACACCATACATCACATATATGCTCCCTACACTTAACGTAGAGCATAAGGGTGATGTCCAGACATACTATCCTCAGCACTGCTTTGTCACCAGTCAGAATGCCATCTTCAGTCATTGGTCTGAACACCTGTTCATCTGCTGGTTTCTGCTGCCTTCAGATAAGTGCCCCATTGGGTTTTTTTGATTTTATTAACTTACATTTGCCTTGTTTCTGGTTGTTGGGTTTCATGTCATCCAGAACAGGGAAATTCCAGTGCAGGATTCAGGTTCCCCATAACGATTGTCACGAGCAGTGCTTGTTCTGTTTAGGTGCTTCCCACAACCATATGTCTTGCAAGATTTGTCAGTCCTTTGTCCCAAACATGTTGTGGAGTCGGCTTACTTCCTTCATGATTTACCTTGAGAACCAACTTGGCTAAGGATACCATGGAAGGATCTCCCCAGCCGAAGGGCCAGCCTTCTGTAAAGAAAAAAGCCAAGAGGATCCCTTCTGATTCTTCGGCTGTACCGCCTCCATCAGATGTATCCCTTGAGGCTAATGAAAGCCTGGAGCGCCATCTGGTTTCTCTCTCTTGCATTCCTCTGACATGACACTTCAAAGGCCAGCATGAACTCAGTGCTGTGCATGTCCATGGAGGCTTTTCAAACTTCTGCTTCGGATGTACAGGGGGAGCCACGGCTGGCAATTATCGAAGGGCCTAGGGGTGTTCCTCCAGTTTTAGTAAGGGAAGAGGTTCCAACTACCATTATTGAGTGCTGTCAGGGGTCACAGCCTCCCAAATTCGTTAAAGCTGGCATCCCCTTTAAAAAGTAGCAAAAAAACTGAACATACTTCCCTTACTCCAAAAGATGCTCAGAGTGAATGGCAAAACTTCACTTCACTTAAGGCTTGTTTAATGACCTTATGGCTCTAAAGCCTCCATTGGATGTTTCTGTTCCTGCCCCTCTGGTCTTACTCCCCTCTTAAGAAACCCAGGAGCAGGATTCTTCTGAGAAGGATGCTGCTGATTCTGACAAAGAGTTCTTGACTTATTCCTCCCAGATCCCTGCACCCCTTGACTATAGTTCTGAAGAAGAAGACGGTGTATACTTTTGCTACCGTAGCTTTTAGTGCAGTTAACTATCAGACATGGGTTCCTATTAAATTATCAAAGACATATTTTTTCGAATGTGTTTTGATCGAACTTGAAAGCATGAAAAGGCAAAATAATGAAACGGCATATAATCAAATTCTTTCTCTGGGAAAGAAATCACTTGGCTGCTTCCATTACTTTGCCATTTTCGTCACTGTAGTGCGATCTTGGAGTTGGTATATTTAAGTGGGATGGGGGGCACAGCCCCCCACATCTGTGGGTGTGGGGGTCAACCCCCCCACACTTTATGTAATGTTTTAAAATTGTTTTTTTTCTAAGTGTTCAAGATTGCAAGCTTTCGCTTACATGGGTTCGATAAATCATTGTTCACTTTTTTAAGTGTTAGATGATTTAACATAGACCCATCAGACATGTATGACTAGGTACATTTTCGCTGTTATCTCTCAAGCCTCTCAGGCTATTTTTGATCTACCTGATTCTGAAGGGAAGGCCTGTGCTCTTGCTTTGCTATGGATGTCATCCCAGTGGCTCGTCATTCCATTTAGTGCAGCTGTGATGTGGCTGATACTTCATCTTAGTCTACTGCTTTTGGATCTGTTTTGACACAGTATTCCTGGCTCAGACTTCAGCCTTTACCTGATGATATTAAAACTAAACTGATGGATGCTCCTACAGATAATAAGCATTTGGTGTAGCTGCTGCTGAGTTGCTTAAACACCTGCAAGAAAAGGGCAAGGCCTTACAGGAAATGAAGCATATTTTTGTTTTCCCTGTGCCTACATTTCAGAGGAATTGTCCTAATAAGCCTGCCTTTGTTCGTAGACATTCTCTGTCTCTCCCTAGAGATAAAAAAGGTGGTAGAAGGGTTCCCCCCTGCTATGTCTACCTAAACTCCTCCTACTCAGAAGCTTCCTTCTCCTGATAAACTTGGTGCTGTCTGAATCTCCTGTTCTTCTCAGTCACTTTCCTCTTTCTCTACATCTGTCCCTCCCCCTTCCTATTTGGGTACAGGTCACCCCCTAGACTCCTAGGTTCATTCCATTATTCGCCAAGGTTATTACGTGGTTTGGAAATCTCTTGTCCCTTCTTGTGCATTCCTCAGCCTCCTCAGGAATATCTGCTGTTTTTGCAAGAGGCACTTCAGGGCCTGTTGGCTCAAGGAACAATTCAAGAAGTTTGAATTCTTCAGAGGGGAGGAGATTTTACTCAAAATTGTTTTTGGTTTCCAGGAAAGAAAGGACCTGGAGACCCATTCTGGACCTTTTCAACTAAACACCTTTCTAATGGTCCCTTCCTTTTGGATACTATTTTTTAAAACCCTGTTTCCTGTACTACTTCCTCAGGCCTTTCTAATTTCCCTGGAGTTCAAGGATGCTTATCTACATATTCCTGTTCATCTCCTTTTCAGGAGGTTTTTACATTTCTGTGTTGCTTCCTGGTACTTTTAGTTCTCTGCTTTGCCCTTTGGCCTCTCTACTGCCCCAAGGGTCTTCACCAAATGCCTTGCTCCTGTGATTACTTTCTGCAGGTTAAGGGGGATAAGATCTTTCCCCTACCTGGACAACCTGATTATCCAGGCTTCCTCTCCAGAAAGCTTACTTCACCAACTCCACTTTACCATTAGTAAATTTCCAGAAGTCATTCCTGACTTCTTCTCAGGATTATGTTTTTCTGGATTGCAGGATCAAGACTGATGTTCTTCATGTTTCACTGTTGCAGTCATCACATTTGGGTTATCTGCTTGCAGTAGCCCTCAGTCTGCCTGATTATCAAAGTCTTGGGTCCAGCGTCGGTTGCTGGCTCATCTTCCTTGATGTCAGGTAGTCAGGGGTATAAAGCATGCAGCCGACGCCATTACATCAGTCTTTCTTGCCGTGCAGTGCCCGAAACAGAAGCAGTTCGCAAGTGCCGGTTGGTCGACTCCTGAAATTTTCGTTTTCGAGTTTCAGAACTAAAGTCTTCAACTAAAGCTAATTACCCCATTGGGGAAACTTTTTCTTGCTCTAAACCGATGTCAGTAAAAGTCATTAATTGTATTTCTTGTGGAAAGCAAGTACCTCATAAAGATTTTCATTCATACTGTATTCCTTGCCTAGGCCTGACCACGATGTACCTCGCTGTCGGTTTTGTGCCTTATTAAACAGCAAACTATTCGTCATCGGTATATTTACGCTTCTAAATATTTTGGTACTTGGTTCAATTATCCAGATATGTCTTTGGTAAGCCACCCAACTACTGACATTCTGAAAAAACACAAAGATAAAGACAGAGACAGGCCGCCTAGGTCCAAAGCTGCCGATGACGTTTCTCCTTAGCTAGTCGCCAGTTCGCCGGTACTCAGTGAGGTGCTTTCGCAGCCCCTGATACCCGCTACTTCAGATTCGCAGGCCTCTGCTGAGACCCATTTGGAGTTTGGTATGCCGTGAGATGCTTCAACTGTGGAACCTGCGAATGTCTCTACCTTGGATGGGTCTGGAGCCACTGTGCAGGCACCGGCTTTTGATGGTGTATTCAGGCCTACTGACTTGCATATTAAACCGACGCCATCTTCTTCTTCAAGGCCTAAAACTCGATCCATGCCTAGAAAACCAACACCCAGACTGCATGGTCAGGCCTCTATGCCTAAAAAACAAATGATAAGAATGATTGAAGACCTTATTACTTTAATCAGGGGAAGCCAACCTTCCCCCTCTAAGAGATCTAGGACTGAATTTGCTTATGATACTTCTGATCAGGATTCTGAAATTTCTGTTTCCTCTGATGACCAGGATTTACCCTTTTCTACCTATGAGGATTCCGATGCAGAGGACTCTATTTCCTCTGCTTCCCCTCCAGAGGATTTCTCTTTTGGTGAAACCTTGCATACTCTTAGGGAGCATTTTCGCTGGGAAAGTCAGGATTACTCTGATTCTAAAAAGAGGCTTAGGGATTTCTTACTCCTGCCCCAACATAGGCCCTTAGCTATCCCCCCTGTACTGGACATTGTTGATGATGCCTTTTTGGAATCTAGCTTGGCCCCTGACTCTATACCTCCTGCTCCCAGAAAAACTGATAGATATTACAGGGTTCCTGACTCTCACAAGTTCCTTTTTAAAAATCCTACTGTGGATCCGGAGACCATTTCACAGGGACCCAAGGACATTAAGGCTACTACTGCCAAAACTCCTACCCCTCTGATAGAGATTCCAGGACGCTAGATAAATGGGGTAAGAAGGTGTAAACTTCTACAACCTTGGCCATTAGGGCCTTAAACTGCCAGTTTCATATGTTAAACTATCAGTAGCATATTATTTGATTGCTTAAACAGAAAATGATGTTGATTCCTGACTGTGCAGAAAATAAGGATTTACAGGATTTAAAGCATTCTGCTGTACAAGTTGGAAAACATACTTTGCAATGTGGTTTTGATTCACTAGAGGCATCTTGCAGGGCTGCTGTCACTGGGTCTGTGCTTAGAAGGCATGCCTGGCTTAAGGAACAATCTTTGCCAGATCATGTTAAAGCTAAATTGCTGGATGCTCCCTTAAAACAGGACCGCTTGTTTGGCAACAAAGCAGAAGACGTACTTAAAAAGATGGAGGAGAAAGCTAAATCTATGCAAACTGTTAAAAGATTTCCTACAAGTACAGCCTCCAAGATTTAGTAGGCATTGGCCCTCTAAGAATTGGTCCTTTCCTGCTTCTTCCAGGGCTTCTCAGTCCAAACCCAGAACCAGCAGAACACCCAGGCTTCAGTCCCAAGGTAAGCACAGGACTAAGCAGTGTGGGGGGGGGGTCCCACTTCCAAATCAGGGAGTAGTAAGACTCCCCCCAATGGTAAACTGTCTCAGTGACTTAACTTTAAAACTTCCAAGCCCTTCTCAACTGACTGCTCCTTTAGGGAGAAAGATTGCTCTGCAGACAAAAAACTGGGAACTCATTACCCAGGACAAATGAGTTTTAAAGGCTACAGATTTCACTTCCACGCGTTACCAACCACAAATGGTTGGCCAGATCTACCCCTAAATTACTGGGCAGAGGCTCAAAAGCAAGTACTCTCTCTCTTAAGCATAAGGGCTATTCATACTGTACCAGAAGAGGAAAAGGGGCAAGGTTTCTACTCAAGACTTTTCCTGGTACCCAGAAAAGACAACTCATGGTGTCCTATCCTGGACCTTTCTATCCTAAACACCTTTTTGGTGATTCCAATATTCAAGATGCTAACTCTTCACCAGTTGCTTCCTATGCTAGGCAATGATGCCTGGTTGGCAACACTGGATTTAAGGGAAGCCTACCTGCACATCCCAATCAGGGAGTCTTGCAGAAGATACCTACACTTCAAAGCAAGCTACATGCACTATTAGTTCTCTGCACTGCCCTTTGGCTTATCTACTGCACCCAGAGTATTCACAAAGTGCCTAGCTCCAGTCATTACATTTTGCAGGCAAAGAAATATTCAAATATACCCATACCTGGACGATTGTCTAATTCAGGCAGAAAGCCAGGACATACTTTTGAATCCTCTGGCATTTGTACAAAAGGTGCTAACTTGTGTGTGGTACACCATAAACGAAAATGAAAAGAAATCAAATCTTGTACCCTGTCAACAATTTATATTCCTGGGAGCTAGCTTGAACACAGCTTCCCAGATGGCTTTCCTCACGCCAGAGAAACAAATTCATTTGACAGCTTACCTCAAACTAATGGCCACAAAAACCCTGCTATCTACAAGGCAAATACTGTAAGCCTTGGCCTCCTGCATTCTCCTAATTCCATATGCAAGACTGCATATGTGGAAACTACAATGGTATCTAAAAAGCCTATGGTGTCAACATTCTCAGGCTCTAGAAGCAATGACTCCTATCATACCTTGCCTATGGTTAGAATTCCTTTGGTGGGCAGAGGCCTGCCACCAAAACAAGGGACTTCCATTCACTCTACCCCCTGCCGCCCAAACCCTAACAGCAGATGCATCAAATATGCATGGGGGGTTCACCTGGCAGGGAAGTGCATTCAGGGCAAATGGAACCCAAGTCAAATGCACCTGCATATCAATCACAAAGAAATGTTAGCTGTACAGAATGCCCTGACAGCCTTCAAGGACCACATTCTTCCAGGACAATTAATGGTAAAGACTGACAACACCACTGTTATGTGGTACATTATCAAGCAGGGGGGTACCCATTCATACCCCCTGTGCAGACTAGCCATGGCTCTGTGAAACACAGCCTTGAGCTACCAAGTGCACCTACAGGCTCAATTCCTGCCAGGAAAGCTAAATACACTGGCAGACGAACTAAGCAGAAATCACATGGACCCACACGAGTGGAAACTGGAACCAAAGATATTCAACATGTTGAGAAACAAATGGGGGAGCCCAGAGATAGACCTGTTTGCCTCCTCCCAGAACTACCAATTGGACAAATTCTGCACAAGGACTCCCCACAAACAAGCTTGGAAAGCCCCAAGCTTGGAAAGTGGATGCCCTGTCCTTCACCTGGAAAATTCTATCTGTTTATGCATTTCCTCCTCTGCCTCTCCTCTCCAAAGTACTATTAAAGATCAAACAGGACAAGCCAAGGATGATACTGATTGCACCAGACTGGCCAAGCCAACACTGGTACCCCCTCTTGCGCAGTGTGTCACTGCTGGCACCATAGCACCTGCCCCAGACCCCTACCCTGCTGTCCCAACAGGAGGGCCAGATTCTGCATCCTCAGCTTCAAACCCTGTACCTGGCAGCCTGGCTAATTAGCTGATCTCTCCATTACCATCCCTCAGTGAAAAAGTGTTGGATGTCATTCTGGAGGCAAGGAGGCCTAGTACTAGAAAATCTTATGCTGAAAAATGGAAAAGATTCTGTTCCTGGAACCAAACTCCAGGGATGGACACAGCAGCACCCAATTTACCTCAGATTCTTCAATACTTAACTGAGATGCTTCACAAAGGCCTTTCCTTTTCCTCCATCAAAATTAAAGCCTCAGCCATTTCAGCTCATTACAACACAGAACCGCCCCTCTTCCCTCATCCACTGCTTAAGCAGTTCCTCAGAGGGGCCAAAAACTTAAGACCACCCAGGAGAGCCCCAACTCCAGCCTGGGACCTTAACTTTGTATTGGAAAAACTCACTCTACCTCCTTTTGAGCCAGCTGCAAGTGCAGAGTTAAAATTCCTTTCTTGGAAATCAGCCTTCCTTTTAGCAATCACTTCAGCAAGAAGGGTGTCTGCATTACAGGCCCTTATGGCAGTGGAGCCTTTCATCATCTTTCATGCGGACAGGGTGTCCCTCAGGACCAATCCCTCCTTCATGCCCAAGGTAGTATCCAGTGTGGCTCTTAATCAGTCCATTCATTTGCCAACCTTCTTTTCTAATCCACAGAACAAAGGGGAACGGATATTGCACTCCTTAAATGTGCACAGACAACTTAGATTTTACTTGGACAGGACTAAACCTCAAAGGAAATCTGAACAGCTGCTGGTGGCATTTGCTGCAGGGGCAGAGGAGAAGGCCATTTCAAAGCAAACCATTTCTAATTGCTTAGGCCATTGCATTCATTTCTGCTATAAGCACCATGGAAAACCTATCCCACAGGGGATAAGACTACACTGAACCAGGGCTGCATTTACCTCTACAGCCTTTCTCAGAAGTGTCCATATCAGGGGCATCCTAGAAGCTGCTAATTGGAGTTCTGTACATACTTTCACCAAGCATTACCATTTGCCAATTTTCTCTAAATCCAGAGCTGGTTTTGCCACTGCAGTCTTGCAGGACCTTATAGCTGGTCCTAATGCTATTTAACTACCTCCTCCCATCCTTAGCTTTGGGAATCTACCCAAATGTGATGACTGCAACAGTGAAACACGAAGAACATAGTACAGTTGTGTACACTTACCATAAGTGTAGATGTTCAAGTGTATTCACTGTTGCAGTCCTGGTTACCCTCCCCCCTGTCTTCTTTTGGCTATACCTCTATTCTCCTTTACCATGCTTAAAAGCTTTTTGGTGTATTTGCTTTCTTGTTGGAGGTATAATCTTGCATATATATATATATATATATATATATATATATATATATATATATATATATATATATATATATATTTAATTGCTTCCAGTTAGGGGGGCACCTGACATCTGGGGCAGGAAAAACTGATGTAATGGCATCGGCTGCATGCTTTATACCCCTGACTACCTGACGTCATGGAAGATGAGACAGTAACCGACGCAGGACCCAAGACTTTGATAATCAGGCGGACTGAGGGCTACTGCAAGCAGATAACCCAAATGTGATGACTGCAACAGTGAATACACTCGAACATCTACATTTATGGTAAGTGTACACAACTGTACTTTCCAATGCTGGCATTAGGGTTGCCAGCTGTCCGGTTTTTGACCAGACTGTTCGGTTTTTGACAAATTGTCTGGTTACAAATTTCATTCAAAACTGGACACGTGAAGTCTGGGTTTTTGACAGATTTGGTGAGCATAATGACTGACACGTATACAAAGATGAACAAAAATACAAACCAACCTGCTATAATACTTTCTTTTAATGTTTATATCCTATTTCTAGACTACGTTTTATCTTATAATAAAATTGTTGCAAAACTACTGCAGTACATCTGTGTTTAAAACCACACCGCATACCTCACAAAACCATAATAACAGCACAAGGAAAAGAAGGCGGTGCTTAATCCGATTCATTCAAACCATCCTGCCTGTGAGACAACAAAGGATGACCACACAAACGACACAGGAACAGTCCTCCTTCTAAATAATTTAAATGGCGTAGCTGTCCTACTATCTTAAAGATACTTCTGCCCTGCAAAGAGAGGATGGCCCAAAACTAGGTACATACAAAAGTAGGGGCAGGTTCGGTGGGATTGAATGACAGCTCTGACACCAAACCAGATTTGAGGGCATCGAGTAGGTCCACGAGAATGGATGGGTGAAAGTTGTTCTGCTGCAGCGTCTGTTTTGAATTCTCGGGACACTTGCGGATTGTTGGATAACCTAGAAAAAGGGAAGGAGACAGATAGCGAGAATGAATGGACCAAGTGGAAATCCTGAGGAAATTTAATAATCATGTTCTGGCTATGAAAATTAAGGATCATAATGGAGAAGATAACTTTTCCAGCGACTTTACAGTAAGTGATGAATTTACAAGTTGAGATACGATATTATCAATGTTGTGTAGAATCCATTCTGTTCAGGTGGGAAGAAGCCGGGGCTGCAAGGGTCTTACTACCCACCCTTCCCTTTGAGGATTAGCAGCCTAAAATGCCCCTCCCCTTCCCAGCTCCCACACCACCTTTTCCTTCCTTTTTATGTCTCAGTCCCGGGATGCATTGAGCGGTTATTGTTAGAGAGATGCTGTGTGTAATGAAGCATATGATAACATTTGATTATGTTGTAGATTCCCCTGTGGAGGGCTTGAAAGTTGCAAGTTCAAATGTTGTTTATTTTATTTTTATAGTAAAATGTGCTGAGTGCCGATGTACTTTAGTGTAATTTAACAACTAGCAAGTTATCTTGTTCAATAACAGTGTTACTTGATCAGTAATGAATTCCTGCAGTTTTGCGGCCGATCCATGTTTCAGCAACACAGGAATGCTGCTGAATGTCAGAGATTGCCTTTTGCAGCTGTTTATTTTTTCTGCAGTTGACAGCATTTGATAACGTGATGTGCAGAAATGAGTAGAGGAGACATCACTGGGCCTTGGCTAAATGCTGGGAGGATGCGGATGTTGCGCAAGGAGTCAGGGGCATTAAATTCCTTAATCTGATCTGCCTGTGAAAGAGGAAGTAGGTTGTTTGATTGGGAAGTAGTAGTAGTTAGGGAACATTGTTGTTCTGCTGGGAAGCTTAAAAGATTGTTTTAACACCTCAAGCTGTCTATTGTGTTGCATGTGTTGAAGGTTGATGCCCGAAAATGTTAAGGCAGAACAAAAAGCTAATCTCAGATAGTTTGAAATGGGTGTTCCGTCGTAGGGTTGATAAAAGTGTTTTCACTAGAGGAGTCATGGTAGTTTTCTGAACAAGCAGGACTAGGCCCCTGCCAGTTTAATTCTATTCTCCAGTAGTCTGGAAAACACTGTGCAAACTCTGGTATTCCGTTTCAAAAAGGAAACAGACTATCGGAGTTTGTAAATCGGCTGATTTACTATGATTTTTTACAGAAAAGAATAATAAATCAACCGAAAGCAGGCAGCAGGAATGAAAAAAAGAAGGTGTTCCCGGCTGGGTGATGTCACTGTGATGTCACAAAATGGGCGGAATGTGAGCAGGAGAGGGGGTGGGATGTGGGAGGGGTTACTGGTGACACAAGACTTGTGGCTTTATTCCGGTTTTAGCCACGAAGAAAGGTGGCAACTCTAGCTGGCATCCCTGCCTCCTCCCAAGTCCTTAACCCTCATTGCTTTTTTTCAACCTCTTCTTCTTCTGGCTGCTGTCACAGCCAGAGAATTTCAGAGGGCTCTGGATTTCATGGCTTCTACCATTCCTATGCTCCCTCTAGACAAGCTCAGCATGAGAAAGCTTCAGTGGTTTCTAAAGTCAGTTTGGCTTCAACGTTCTCATCCTTTAGATTTTCTAGTTCCACTACTTCCATGCCTCAAGCGGGAACTTTAGTGGTGGATTCATCAATTTTCCTTCAACTCAGGACTTCCTTTTCAACCTCCAATCCCCTCTCAAGAGCTTATCACAGATGCCTCGGACATAGGATGGGGGGCCTCCTTTGGCCATCTGAAGGTTCAGGGCCTTTGGTTGCCTCAACAAAGGAAAGACCACGTCAGTATCAAAGAGGTGAGAACTCTTCTGCTGCCTCTTCAGGCTTTTCATTCTCTTTTTCTTCCAGGGCTCTCAAGATTCTCACAGACAATACAACAGTAATGTGGTGTGTCAACAAGCGAGGGGGACAAGGTC
Organism: Protopterus annectens; assembly: GCF_019279795.1. NCBI lineage: Eukaryota > Metazoa > Chordata > Ceratodontiformes > Protopteridae > Protopterus > Protopterus annectens. The sequence continues at coordinate 151,804,291 of NC_056744.1, read as the reverse complement.
TTATTTCCTCTGCAGGTTGGCCCTTCAGGTTTGGGATCTGGCCCTCAAATAACAGTTGACCTTTCAGGCAGTCTACATTTCATCAGGTCAGAACATAGTGGAAGATTCTCTGAGTAGATCCACGACACAATCCCACGAGTGGATGTTTCACAGGGATGTGCTGCTGGCCATTGTCCACCAGTGGGGTACTCCTTATGTAGGTCTATTTGCCTTCCCTCTGAATGGACAACTTCCTCTGTTTTGTGCCAGAGTCCCATGCCCTCTGGCCTGGAAGGTAGACACCCTCTCTTTTTCTTGGAAGGAGATGTTTCTTTATACCGTCCCTTCCCTTCCTGTCATTCTGAAGTTCCTGTTCAAGATAAAACAGGATGTTCCCAACATCTTGCTGGTGACTCCCTTTTGGCTGAGGCAGCGTTCGTTTCCTCTTCTTCTGCATCGTGCCAAAGGCAATCATTACAAGTTACCTCACAGGGTAGACCTAATCACACAAGACAAAAGATCTCAGATCCATCCCCACCTGTCCACTCTTCAGCTGGCATTATGGGTGATAGAGTTTTGCTCCCCTACAGATACCTTTTTTCTGAGGACATGCTTCAGGTCCTGCACAAGATCAGGAAACCCACTACTAGTAAATCTTACTTATCGAAATGGAAGAGGTTTTCTGCTTGGTGTCTATCTCGTAACTTGGATCCACTTAAGGTGGATGTTCCTTTCAGCTATCGCTTTCTTTCCCCCTTTGGCTCCCTTTTTGGCTTCTAGATTTGAGGCCAAACTGTTTCTTAAAGGTGTCCTAAATATTAGGCCTCCCAGGAAGCCTGTTCCCCCTTCCTGGCATCTTAATTTTGTTTTAGAAAAATTGACTCAGGTTCCTTTTGAGCCTGCTGCTTCAGCTTCCTTACAACATTCTTCTTTTAGCCCTTACTTCTACCAGACGGCTGTCTCAGCTTCAAGCCCTCATGGATGTGCCTCCTTTTTTGGTTTTCCTCAAGGACAGGGTGCCTCTTTGTACCAATCCTTCTTTTATGCCCAAGGTAGTTAATGAGTTGTCTCTTAATCGGTCTATTCTTTTACCCACGTTTTCCATTCACTGCAGTCTGCTAATGAGAAGGTTTTGCATGCCTTGGATTTGCACAGACAACTCTGATATTACTTGGATAGGACTAAAGCATTTTGTAAATCTGACCAGCTTTTTGCTGCTTTTCATCCTAGGTCTTTAGGTTTGGTTGTTTCCAAGCAAACAATTTTTCTTGGATATTTAAAGCCATTTCCTTTTGCTATTCTTTTCATGGGAAAAAAATATTCCTCCTTCTGTTAAGGCCGATTCCACTAGAGCTGTGGCTTCTTCTGGTACTTTCTTTAAGGGGCTGGGTATTAATTCTGACCTTGAGGCAGTAACCTGGTCTTCTGTGTATACCTTTACTAAGCACTATAAATTGGTTGTGATTTCTAGGGCCAGAGCTGGCTTTGCCAAGTCAACTCTCCATGGCTTCCTGGAAGTCTCTACTGACCATTCCTCTTCAGTCTTCTTACTAAGCTTTGGCACTCCCTAATGTAATGAATACTGCAACAGTGATATGCAAGGACATAATACAATTGTATAAAATCTTACTATAACAGTAGATGTCCTTCTCTAAACAGCTGCAGTATTTGCTGCCTCCCTCCTCCCACTGGTCTTTTTTCCTTCTGGATATGCATGTGACCTATTTGTATCCTTGGACTGTCGTTCCTGCTGGAGCTTTTTCAGTTCTGAGGATGGTACATCCGAACATCGCCCTAATGCCCTACACTGAGCACTGGGAGCATACATGTGATTTACAGCGTACCTTTTACAACCAAAATGCTTTGGTATACTGGCTGGACGTCGGGCTGCCTGTGTCAGGGGATCCCTATTGTAATGAATACTACAGTGGTGAAAAGAAGGACATCTACTGTTATGGTAAGATTTCACTCAATTGTAGTTTCTAACAAAATTAGGCTTTTTAGTGCTATACAGTAGTGGGTTCTAAAAGGGGTATTTGCTGCAAATTTAGAAACTTTGTTATAGCATTGCTCAAGCTTTGATTTTTGTGATGCCTGAAGGTTAGTAAGGACGGGAGCACCATATAGAAATGTTGGGAGAGATAAGTAGCTTTAGTTGTGTCGATGATCACGTTTTCGGCTCTCTAAAGGATCCCTAGTTTTTCTTATGCAGTTTTGTATATGCAGGTTGAATTCAAGATTATCATTCACTGTCATCCCTAATCATTTGCTATGAGAAGTGACTTCAATGGTTGTATTATTAAAAGAGAGGACTTTAATTTTTTTCTTATGTGAGAGGGATTTGGGGAAACAAGTAGTAGTTTTTTTTAGGGGTGAGCATGAGTTGTGAGTTACAAAGCCATGTTTCAGTTGCTGTTAATACTTCCTGTGTATTTTTTTTTGGAGGCAAGTCTGCACAGCTCTCAACTCTCCAAATCTTTGCCTCATATTTTTGTCTGTTCCTTATAAAATGTGTGGTTTTCTGGCAAATCATTGAGGAATGAAGTAGATAAATAATAGATGTTTGAGTTTCAGACTTCACATCCTTGAGGAAAATTTATGCTAATGCAAAACTCATTACTGTAGCAATATTTAAAATCTATCCCTGATTTTAGGCTTTGTCCCCCATTGTAAAATGGTTTTCCTTACCTTACTTTTGTGGTGTGTTTCTTTACTTATCTTTAGAAGTTTTTTTTTTAAGAAAATATGTCTGTGCTTCTGTACAAACCATGTTATTTTTTTCTTTGTGGTGGTCTTTCTTTTTATTTTGTTTTGCATAGTAATACTAGTCTCACTGTATAGTTTTATAAATGCTGATCAGTGTGCTCTGTGTTGTACTTGAGGGTGATGTCTAGAATCCATAATGTGAGACAAGCATTTCTGTCATCCTCAATGTGGAAATGGCATTATCTGATGTCAGTTTTCATTCATTCCTCAACAATTGGGTTCGGATCCAATCCTTGGATCCTGCTCGGTCATTACTATAGCTTATGGCCACCAAAAAACTCATGAGCTCCTCCCTTACCCATAATGCACCAACCCCTAACATACCTCAGATCTCATTTGCTGCTTTTGGGTTTAGATGTGGTCGCCTTGAGCTCTCGAGCAATTTCAATTAAAAGATACGTTTATTTCTATTTTTCCAGTTAGTATAAATCTTTAAAGTTCTGTTACTAAATCCTCCCTTTCCACACTATTCCAGTGTACCTTTTTTACCATAGTTGGTATTTTTCCTTTTTTTTCCTGTTGCACTTTTTAGTGCACTTTTTCTTACTATTGCTGGTAGTCTTTTTCCCTTTTTTCCTTTTCTACTAATTAAAAAAAGCTTTCCTTCTATTTATGTCTGTTTACAGCAAAAATGTCTTAAAAAGGTCCTTCTGGCTTTAAGAAGTGCCAGAAATGTGGGCGCAAATTTCCCCTTTCTGATGCACATGCTTTGTGTGTGTATTGTTTGGCCCAGACCATCTTCAAGAAGACTGTATGATCTGTAAGGCCTTTAACTCACGACCCATTGCGGATAGAAAAAGTAAGTTAATTTTGAAAGGATTACTACCCTCATCCTTTTTGGGGGCCATTACTGGGGCTCAATCCCCAAACCCAAGTCAAAGGAGCCTTCTTCCAAGTCTTCAAGGTCCTTGACTCCTTCATTGAATCCTACCCTGAAGCCACCATGGAAGAAGCATAAGTTGGATCCGAAGACTGCTCCTGCTCAGCTGGGGTTGGAACTGACAAAAGCCTCCTTGGATCCTAGATCTTCAAATCCAAAGCCCTTACCTAGAACCAGGTATTCTCCCTCAATAGAACCGATATCCTGCAGAGTTCCTTCACCATTCCTGGAATCCCATAGGCACTCTATGTCCCTATTGCTAGCTTCCTCTCGTTCTTCCTGACCGAGGCTGATGTGGACAGAATGATGAGGAAATTTCTCTCAGTGCAGATTCAGATGGGAGTTCTTTCAGCTCCTATCCCTTCAGGTCAGGAAGCCTTAGTTTGTAGTACTCCACAAATATTGGCTCCTACTCCAATCCAAAGTATCGTTTCAGAGCCCTTGGATCTGAGTCTCACAGGACCATCTGGATTGGATTTGAAGATGTCAGTATCTTCGGCTCAGAGACTGTCTCTGAGTGTGTCAGCTCCAATGGTTTCAGAGTTGGATGACTTTTGGAGCCAAAGCGTCCCTGTAGTGTCCGAGGTATTAGAGTCAACTCCGAAGTTTTTGGAGCAGTCTCTTCCTTTCGGAACCTTGCCACTGGACAGCTTGGTTATGACTTCCCCCTTGGATGGACTGCCTTCGGGGCAGGGGGGGAGGGGTTGATGAAGCAGAAGCCTGGCTTCTCTTCTTTGTTGGCTTCTTTCTGTCTGGAGCATTCTACCTTTGAGGTGATGGAGACTGTTCTGTGCCTCAGCAGGACAGTGGTTCTTACCCCCTTAGTTATTCCCTCTGCATCCCGTGTATCTCTGTGCCTTGAGCCCCATCATTCTACACTACAAGGACAGCCAGCCCAAGTTCTCCAGGCTACCCAGAAGGGTATTTCTGCCTCTTCCAACTCCTCTCCAAAGCATCCCACTGAAGAGGTCCCTAGGAAGAGGAAGTGCAAGAGGAGGCACTTGGACTCCTGTCAGGAGTCTGTCACCGAAGATACTGATTTTTATAAAGAGGAGGGGTCTCCAAGATCGACACCTGAAGATGTCTCATTCAGAGACATCCTTGAGACTCTTGAGCAGAGAGGTGGTTGGTCTGCTGCTAATGCTTGCCCGAGGAATCAGTATTTCTGAAGGTCTTTGGGTCTAGCCAGTCTACTTCGTGGGTAACTCTGCCTGCCGAGACAAGCTCATTTACTTTATCTCTAGGTGGGTGTAGAAGGAACCAGACACAGTTGAGCCAGTTCCCAAAAGACTGGATTGGATTCTGGAACCACCTGTAGGAAGGGAGTTTTGGAGCAAGGGAGCACCCATAGATGCTATTGTCATGGCAGTGGCCACCATAAAGGAACTCTCAGAGCAGAGTTCCTCTGTCCATCCCTCTAACAGGGAGTATAGGGCTTTGGACAGATTTGGGAAGCATGTCTATGCTTTAGCAACTTTGGCCTTCAGATCGCTGAATTACTTGCTCACTTTACAAGACTACAGAGGGACTTGTTAAAGAAACTGTCAAAATTCCTTAATGAGACCACTACTACTGAGACTTGGGCTTCTTTGGCCTCGCAGTTGACAGCTCTACAGTCCATTTCTAATTTGTCCATGAGGCTTGTATCTCATGCAGCAGAAGGTGCCTCAAGTGTGGCGGGTTCAGACATTTTTATAAGGGGGCATGCCTGGATGCATTTTTGTGATTTTTGTGAAGCCCTTCAAGTCCTCATTCGCCAATGCACCCTTTGATGGCAGTTATTTGTTTGGCCCAAAAGTGAAGGACACACACTTAAGGTATCAAAAGGCTGGAAAGACTCAGTCTGCAGTGGGAGTATATTTTTTGATCCCCCCAAAGAACCTTTTATAGCAATCAGTGAGGTGATTGAAAGACAAGATTCAGAAAGTCCCAGGGTCCTTTCCAAGATCCACGTGGAAATAGTTCCTCCAAGGGCAGAGGGAGAGCTCAAATGGAAGACGGCACCCATGTGGCAGAAGAGGCCTGCAGAACCAAGGATTTAGAGATTGCTTCTCTGATGGTCCCTACCAGTGGCCCAACAAGGCCCAGTTGTCTCCCCCTTGGGGCAGTTTGGGGGGGTCACTTATCCCTGCACCAGAGAGCCTGGTTAGACATCGCAAAAGATACATGGGTACAGAGGATTATTTCCAGAGGTTATATTACTCCCTTTTCCCTACCACCTCCACCTGTATGCAAATTTCCTGATGTTTCATCCAGTCAGAGGAAAGCAGCAGCACTAGAAGTACAAAAGCTGCTAGAAAAAGAGTCATCCAAGAGGTCCCATCAGACTAGGTAGACTCCAGGACTTACTCAAGAGTCTTTTTAATGCCAAAGAAAACAGGGGACTGGAAACCAATTTTGGATTTCAGCAATCTGAACAAATCAGTTCAGCACACCAAGTTCCAGATGGTCTTGGTTCAGTCTGTTCTGCCCTTTCTTTGGAAGGATGACTGGATGTGCTCGATATACCTTCAGAATGTGTACTGTTACATAAAAATGAACAGGAAGTCCAGAAGGTACCTACACTTCCAGATGGGAGCCAGTCATTACCAGTTCAGTCCACTGCCCTTTGGCCTCACCACAGCCCCAGGGTGTTCACCAAATGTATGGCAGTGGTAGCAGCTCACTTCATACTGCAAGGATTCCGAGTATTTCTGTACCTGGACAACTAGCCGATTATCACCCTGACCAGGCATCTACTCATAAGAGCATGAGATCAGGTACTCCAGAATTGCTCCCATCTGTGGATAACCATAAATTGCAACAAATCTCAGTTATGACCGTCTCAAACTTTACAATTCATAGCAGCAATTTTTGACATAGTACCAGTGACAGCTTCTCTTCCTCTCTCAAGAGTACAAACCGTCAGAGTCCAGGTCAGAAAAATAATGCACAGTACCACAATCTCAGCCCGATTGATTATTCAAGTCATAGGATCAATGTCGGCAATGATAATCCTAGTTCCTCTATTAAGATTTTACATGAGAATTCTTTAACGGAAGCTAGCAACACAATGGGCTATTCTTTACCAACACATGTCAGACCAAATAAGAATCACTCAGGCATGCAAGAGATACCTTTGATGGTGGATTCGATCAAATCAGGTTTTACAAGGTCATCCTTTCATTGTCTCTCAGCCCAAGGCCATAGTGACCATGGATGCCTCCCAGATTGGGTGGGGAGCACTTCCTAGGGAAATCTGTCCATGGTACTTGGTCCCCTGAAGTGGCCAACATGCATATCAATGTCTTGGAACTGGTAGCAGTGTTTTTAGCATTGCAGGCCTTCAAAGACTCTCTCCTTGTTGGGACAGTTGTGATTCAGACAATATGTCAGTAGTTTGGTACATCAATGAACAAGGAGGAACCAGGTCCTACCCCTTGTGTCCAGAAGCCCTCACAATGTGGCAGCGGACAATCTCATCTAACTGTTTTCTAATAACAACACACATTCTGGAGAAGTCCAACTTGATAGCAGACAAATTGAGCAGATCTATTCTACTACCTCATGAGTGCTCTCTCAAGATGAAGGTGGCAGAATTTTTTTTTGCCATTGGGGTCAACCTTGCTGCAATCTCTTTGCATCTCCTCTGAACAAAAAGTGCAGTAACTTCTTTGCTCTAATCCCCCCAATGGGGGAATAACTGAGAGACGCTGTACTACACAATTGGCCTCTCAGTCACCTCTGTGTGCATCCCCCAACTCCCTTGATCCCCAAGTTTCTGCAGAAAGCTTTCTGGTTGAAGAACAAAGTCATCCTCATTGCACTTTGCTGGTCCTGACAGATTTGGTTTCCCATTCTTGAGCTTCAGCTGTTTTACCCACCTTGGATTCTGTATCCGATTCCAGACCTCCTGTTTCACCTGACAGGCATGATTCACCAGGATATCTCAAACCTAAAGCTGACAGTGTGGTTTCTCCACTTCCTTTAATAGCTAGATAACTCATGCTTTCATCCCGTCCATCATGTACTTTTATCTTTCCATAAAGCTTCAGCAAGAAAACTTTACAGAAGTAAACGGAAGAGGTTTGTTTCTTAGGCACTACAGAAACATATTGACCCCTTTTCAGTCCCTGTATAAAGTGTCCTGGAATATTTTGCTACATTCTTCAACGAAGAAGCTAGCTCTTCGACAATTACAGCTCAATTAGCAGCTATCTCTAATTTCCACATTGGGTTTGACAATTTCACTCTGGTGTTACCTAAACTTTGTAAGACCTTCTTGAGAGGTATCCTTCTTTTGAGACCTCCTTATAAAGATCCAGCTCCTCTATGGGACTTAAATTTAGTACAACAGGCCCTAAGTTGTTCCCCTTTTGAACCAGCAGCAAAATGTGAATTAAAGTTTCTGACTTGGAAAACTGTTTTTGTGGTGACCATCATCTCAGAAAGAAGAATTTCAGAACTTTAAGCATTGCCTTCTAGACCTCCCTACTTGATTTTTCATAGGGAAAGAGTACAATGTTGAACCAATCTTCTTTTTTCTTTCTAAGATTGTGTCAGAATCTGACATCAACCAGTGCATTAATCTGCCAGTTTTCTTTCCTAAGTTTGAAAACAAAGGTGAATATATGTTGCACTTATTAGATGCTCACAGACATTTGCGTTTATACTTGCATAGAACAAAAGAAATTAGAAACACTGATCAGTTATTTGCCTCCTTTGCAGATTCTAAATTGGGTAAATAAGTTGCAAAGGTAACCTTAGCCAGATGGTTGACAGGTTGTATGTTGTCTACAACAAGTTAGGTTTATCCTTTCCAAAACCTTTAAGAGCCCATTCAACTAGGTCCATGGTGGCTTCCTTGAACGTCATACGTGCGGCTGCAACTTGGGTCAGTCCCCAATATAACTTTTATTACTTCTACATACTGGATCTGGTCTTGAGGGGAAGAGCAACATTTGGCTCAACTGTGCTCAAGAATATCCTTCCTTAGAGTCTACCCGGGATTTTAGGTAGCTGGGGACTCTGTCCCAACTGTTGAGGAATGCATGAAAACTGACAACATCAGATAAAGAAGTTATCTACTCACCATAACATTCCATCTGTGTTGTCCATTTACATTCTTTGTCAACTCCTCTCCCACCAACTCCCAACCATTTTCATCACTGATTTCTCGAAGAACGAGAATTTGTAAGAACATCACTGTTCCTTATGTTGAGGTCCAGTTATACCTCATATTGTCAAAATATTATATTAATGCTTCTTACTTTGTTATCCAGCAAACGAGATCTGAGGTATGTTAGGGGTTGGTGCATTGTGGGTAAGGGGGAGCTTGAGAGGTCTTTGCTGGCCACGAGCTGTATTAACGGCCGAGTCAGATCTGAACCCAGCTATTGAGGAAGAATGAAAATGGACAACAGAGCTGGAACATTATGGTGAGTACATAACTTCTTTTTATGACAAACAGTGCTGCCTTGTCACCAAATTGGGGATGCACTACCCTTACTATCTCACTGACTTCTACCAACCAGGTTAAGCGGTGGTATCAGATTCCATGGTTGTCATGGTCACATCAAGTAGAATGCCTTTGGAATGTGACTAACAAACAAGATTAAAATTAAAATTGGAGAACACATCTGAAGCTTAAAGTACTGGAGGAGACATTTGGAAAGAATGGAGTACAAAAGAGTGACGTGTAATGCTGAATGTAAAAGAAAAGTCATACATAGAGCAAACAGGCATGTTTTGGCACATTATAGCTCAAGCTGAGTTGTTAAAGCTGCTATTAAATTTGTGTCCAGAACATGCACCTTGCCATCAGTACCTCTGGTAATCAGGTTTGTGTAGCTGCCCCTTGCATCATACAGTTTTCCATCTGAGATGAGGACTAGATGTTGCAAGAAGACAGGTTATTCTGCTTTTATTATCTTCAGTTTTATCGTGGAATTGCTCTTCCTTTAAATTTCATAAGTCTTTTTAGTTACCTAACTTTGATTATTCTTGGTTGTACTAGAGTTTCTGATCAGCAATTAAACCATGGTATCAAAGAGCTGACCTTTCTTAAAGCTTGAGAAAAGAATGTGTCCAGGACCCTGTGGTATCACTTTGGATAATAAAAGAACGTACAGGTGTGGAAAGTCTATTAAAACAGCTGATTTGTCCTAGTTACCTTGTTCAGTAGGAGGGAATGTGAAGAAACAGAAATCTCTGTGAGCATTCAGGAAATGCACTTGTGATAACTCTAAGTATCTGTTAAGTACTTGCATTTGAATTAGGCTGTGACCATGTGATTACTTTATTGAAGGAACTTAAAGAAAAAGTAACCAGAGGGGAAATTAGAGAGTGGCTAAACTACTCTGACACAGCATGGACCTTCAGTTACTATAATGTGTAGTCCATTTTAGGCAGGAACTATTTTTATTACTGTCTGAGTGTAGACTCGTTTTAATAAGTAAAAAATTTGACTATTGTGGAAGTAGCATGACAGGAATTCATGCCACAACCGATTACCTCACTGAAGGAGAAGTTGTCAGTGGGCAAGTTTGCTGCTGAAACACTATGTTGAGGGAAATGAGTGGCTAGTGGTGAATTGGTCATGGGTAGGATAATTACTCAAGGTGACCATTTTGTTACAGGACCTAACCTGGGACACTTGAGGGCCTCCCCGGGAAGCCAGGTCTGCACTCCCATTCTCCCAGCCCCCATGGGATTGGAGATAGAGCCGTCATGTTATCTCACACCAGGGCCTTCAGGTTAGCCTCCCATCCTTCAACAAGCACTGTGGGGATGCCACTCTGTGAACTGCACCACCCAGGAGGCAAGAGGCCACATGCTAGGAGTCTCAAAGCCATGCACATTTGTCGGCACCTGGCACAGTGGGGGAGAGAGACTGAGGTGTGCTGCAAAAATGCACAGATGGGTGGGCCCAGGGCCATCTCCCCTGCAAGTTTGAAAGCCTTAGGTGGAAGGCAGAGGGGAGAACCAGTGTCACTAAAGTCTGGATGAGAGACTGTCTGAGGCTTTACGGCCCAGCAGAGTTTCATGAGGCTGGGAAAATCCCGTGAGAGGCTCCAAGAGCGCACACAACACTGCATGATTTGGCAGCAGTCAGGAAATATGTAACTCTGGAAAAAAGCTCTCTCTCCTGGATAGAAGTGGAAGCCCGGAGCCGGTCGGTCCCGATGGAAATCTGGAAGGGAGAGAGAGGTAGAAAGTGATTGGGACAGGACAGCTCTCACCTGGGTGAGGGGGTATGGACCATGCCCCCTCTAGGACGGAAGTCTGGAAGGGAGAGAGAAGCAAATAAAGGCAGGGCTGGGCGAGCTCCTGCCTGGGTGAGGGAGGTCAAACAGAGCTCCCCACAATGGAAGTCCTTAAAGGAGTACTAGGGTGGATAGCAGCAGGGCCTGGAGAGCTCCTGCCTGTGTAAGTGAGGTCAGGCAGAGCTCCCCATGATGGAAGTCCTTGAGGATGCATCAGGGCAAATGGCAGAGAGGCCTGGAGAGCTCCTGCTGTGGTGAAGGCATCCAGCTTCACCCCATAACCGATGGTATCCTTGAAAAATCTCAAAGTCTCCAGAACTGCTAAGGATGGGAAAGCAGGGGGACTCTGAAGCCTTCATGAAAGAGGATCTGCCCCTTCAGTGGCTGAGAGGAGTTCCTGAGGGGCAGACAGGATCAGAGGGAAGCTCCCTGAGAGGATGCGAGGGCATGAGCAATCTGGCATGATTTGGCAGCCAGCAGGGGACATGGAGGTGGTGGAGTCCCCTGACATGGGGGGGGGTGCATCTGGGGAAAGTCTCTTGGCCAGGTCAAAGGGGAGGCCTGTAGGAGTTAGCCCTGACAGAAGTCAGTAAGGGAGCACCGGGCAGAAGGGTGTGGAGCCTGGAGAGGTCTTGCCTGGGTGAGTGAGGTCAGGCAGAGCACCCATGACAGAAGTCCTTGAGGGAGCGACTGACGTACGGTGGCAAGACCTGGAAGGCTCCTGCCAGGGAGAATGCATCTGACCTTACCCCATACCCAGTGGCATCCCTGAAAAATTGCAAAGTCCCCAGAGCTGCTCAGGATGGGAAAGCAGGGGGACTGGCTGCCCCAGGAAGCCAAGTCACCATTCAGACTGAGCTGTCTAAACTGGGACATCAAAGTGGGACTGTCCTGGAAAAACTGGGACTGTTGGTCACCTTGTAATTACTTAATCATTTGCTAGAAGTATTAGGAATTTCAAAGAAAGTTGGGAAAGTGCAAAGGAGGAGCAGAATAGAAGGTGTCATCGAATGTATTTAGATATGATAGACTGCTATGCATGTAGGTATATTGAATCATACTTTTACGGCTTTCAATGAATTGTTAATGCTGGGTATTAAGTTCATCAGTGTGTCTGTTATTGTATAGAGCAGTTTTGATGCATCTACTAAAGAGGTTCCCTTCCTTCATTAGGTGTGTGACAGAGCTTGAAGTACATTTAAAAGGCCTAAGTAGAAGCAATTGATCTGAGGCCTGGCAACTGCATCAGCTTTAAAGCATGTTCTGTGCTTTATTTTAGTTTCATGAAATGAGACTTGATGTAGGTGGTAGCTCCTTTGTATAACTAATAAGGTCACAGATAGAAGCCTTTCATGAATGTAGTGGATTTCCTTAGTTTTTTTTCCTGAATGTCTTCATCTCTTGCCTTTTTATTAAGTACTATAAATTTTAGATGTTCACTTAGTCTAATTAAATAATGCAGTATTGCTTACATTTTCCCCATTGTTTATGTGTAAAGTACTGACTGTTCCTGTCTGTGTCCTTCTTATACGCATCCATCTGTAGGTTCTTCTCTGAATCAAGGAGCCCTAACTGGCTTTGCAAGCCATTTTGGTTACCAAGTGCAGTAGGTGCATTTATGGGCACGCCTTCTTAAAGGTAGATAGGGAAAAAATGCATATAGAATTAACTCAGACGTGATCTGAAAGCCCAATGTGGCATTTATTTCTTGGCACTAATTTCCTTAAGTCTGAAAGTGCTGATCCACTTAAAGCCATTGGCTAGTAGAGCATGAGAGGTCCAAAAGAGTCATCCTTGTTTTCATTATGTTGATTATATGTCACAAGATGGTCATATGATGCTTAGTCATGAATATTCTAAACGGCTAAAATTCTTTAGCCATTTTCTGTGTTTTAGATAATCTGTAAATTCGTAGTTTCATAGGTAGGTACTAGGCTATTGGCCCAAGGGCCTAAGTAAGCCTCGCCAATAAGGTTTCCTGGCTTACACCACCCAAGAAAGTTATTTTCCTGTGCCCTTGTCAGGCAGAGCCACAGAAGTGATCCCTGGGGTGTATTTCCTATTTCTCATCCACTCATCATCAAGATTTTTCTTGAAGAGTGCTAATGAGGAACTTTGCTTGACATAGATGGGTAGCTTGTTCCAGAGTATGGGAAGTCTCTGGGACAGGAATCTATCCCTCCCGCATATCCTGTTTATTGTGGTGACAAGGTTTAGGTCCCTTCAGCGTGTAGCTCGAAGGGATTGGGATTTCTTTAAGTGGAGCATGTCCAACAGCTGTGGGTTTGACATAGCTTTATATTTTAGGCAGAGATCACCTCGGAGCAGGTGATATGCTATGGAGTTTTGAGACTGTCCATGTAGGGCATCTCTTTGAGGCCAGTAATCTCCTTTGTGAGGTACTTCTGTGGCCTTTCCAGCTGCTGCAGATGTCTTGTGAGGTACATTCCCAAAGGGGCATTGTACTTTATAATGGGTCTAATGAGTGTCGAGTAGAGGGGAACAATTACCTCTTTTTTTCCTGGATGAGAACCCTTTTGTGATGAGGTGTGCCATGTAGAAGGATTTCCTGACTACTGTGGCAATGTGATTATCAAAGGAGAGACTACTGTCCACCTGGGTCCCAAGGTCTCTTATCACACATTCGGCATTAAGTAGACTGCCGCTTATGTGGTAGCTCATGGGTACAGAGTTTTTACCAAAGGGGATGACAATGCACTTTCTGGCATTGAGCTTGAGGCCATGACTCTGACACCAGGCATCTGTCTCAGCAAGGCCCTTTTGTAGGATGTCCACATCATTTGGGAACTCAACTATGGCTCCTAGTTTGCAGTTATCTGCAAATATTGTTAGCCAAATCCTTTTGTGTCCGCCTGTACTTCAGAGAAGTGGATAACCAAACAGCAGAGGTCCCTGGACTGAACCCTGTGGTAATCCACTTGTCACTGGTTTGAAGGCAGATTTGGAGTCTGCAACTTTTACAGTGTGGGTTTTGTCAGTGAGCCAGTTGGCAACCCATCTTGTGACTTAGGGATTTATACCTAGTTTAGTGAGTTTAACTATAATTCCAGAATGAGGGATAGTGTTGAAAGCCTTGGCGAGGTCAAGATAGTCTGTGTGAACCACCTTACTCTCATCTATGGCTTTGGTGACTGCCTCAAAGAAGTCGATCAGGTTCAGGAGGCGTGCTCTACCTCTCACAAACCCGAACTGGGTTGGGTCCAGAGTTTGGAGGTTATCAATGTCTTTGTTTATGAGTTCCATGATGATATGTTCCATGACCTTACAGACCAGGCTCATCAGGCTAATAGGGCGATAGTTCCCAGGATCAGTGGTGGCTCCCCCTTTGTGGAGTGGGATAACTGTTGCTGTGCACCATTCAGTGAGCACAAAGTCTGACGTGAGGCTATGACTGAACATGATGCTTAGGTGGGGAGCCAGTTTGTTCTGAAGTTCGTGTAAAACACAGCCTGGGATGTTGTCTGGTCCCATGGATGCTGTGTTTTTGGCTTTGGAGAGTGCAGCTTTTACCTGCGTAGTTGTGATTACAGGGACTCTGCATTCTTCCTGTATAGATATGGGCCCTTTAGGGGGTGAAAGGGGGGGTAAAGTTAGCACTGAATCTATCTGCCAGGATGTTGGCAATATCAGTTGGCTCTGTAATTTTCGTGCCGTTGTGCTGCAACTCAGAGCAGATCTGGGTGTTGCCATTGAGATTCTTGACATAGCTATAGAATGATTTGTGGTTGTCCCTAGAATCAGTGGTGATTTTGTTTTCGTAGCTAGCTTTGGAGGATCTTATAAGGGATCTCAGCTTCTTACTGAGGCTGACCAGGGAGCTCCTCCACTCATGGGATTTTACTCTCTTTTGCAGCAGTTTCTTCCTTCTGTTGTAGAGTTTGTTGATGGCAGGAGACCACCAGATTGGCTTCCTTTTTTGGAGGATAGCGTCTTGGTTCTGTTTGGGATAGCACGATCCATGCACTTATGTAAGTGCTTATAGAGTGCATTTGTGTAGGATTCAGCAGTTGTAATTGTATTGTCCATCTGCATGGGTGTCATGAAGCTCACCACTTCTGTCTTAATAAGCATGAAGTTGGCTTTGGAGAAATTTTTTTTACCATGGTTTCCTTAGTGGGGGTGGGATGTTTATATCTAGGGAGATTAGTTGGTCGGATCTGAACAATGAGGAGTTGACTTCAGGTGTGGAACACCGGTCACTCATGTTAGTAATGACTAGGTCTAGGATATTATTGCCCTTGGTGGGGGTGTGGATACGTTGATCCAGGGCATTGGAATTTATGAATTCTAGAAAGCGTTGAGTGAAGGAGTTGGTACATGAGTAATTTTCCCAGTTAATGGTGGGGTAGTTGAAATCGCCTGTTATTAGGGTGTTTGGTTGAACCCTAATATTTTCCAGTATATCAAGAAAAGAGGAGTGGGAATCCTGGGGCATGGTGGGGGATCTGTAGCAAGCTACAATTTGGATTGCAGTTTTGCCCAGCGTTAGTTGCACGTGGATAACCTCTAATGCATTATGCTGAGCAACTAGCCTGGAGGTGTGGATATCCTTAATGAGTATGGACGCACCTCCACCTTTGGTGTTCCGGTCCAGGTTAGATGGCCGAAAAGTGTGGTAAGAGTTATAGCTTGGTAATGCAGGGGTGCTCGCTGGAGCCTTGAACCAGCTTTCAGTCACTGCACAGATATCGATGTTCTCCATTTTAAGGAGTGCCTCGAGGGAGTGCATTTTGAGATTTAGACTTCTAGCATTGAGTAGCATCACCCTCAGTTTTTGTTTGCCTGTTCCTGTTACGGTGGTGAATTTGTCATTTGAACCTTGCTTAAAAAAGGCACTGTAGGGGCGGCAAGAGCCTTAGTCAGTATCCAGAACCCCAGGAGTGACAGGTGCAAGCCATCTCTGGCAAAGCATCGTGGTCTGTCGACCATTTCATCCCAGGCAGACAGATACTGGATCCCCTTAGAATTACATCAGAAGCTTAACCAATTGTTGAAGTCAATCATTTTGTCGTTGTACTGCGGTATCATTCTGGGCGATGGCAGGATGCTGCTCAGGGCTAGGTCATACCTGCCTGGGCTACAAGATTGCAGAGCTCCTCCATGTCTGTTTTCATGTAGTCCAGGGAGGTACGTCTGAGGTCATTCACTCCAACATGGACAATGACAGAGTCATATTTATACTTGTTGTGGAGTGACCTGAGTGCGTGAGTTATGTGGTGGATCCTGGCACCCAACAGGCAGCTGACAGTAACCTTCTCCTTGTTTAGCCTGGTAAGTGGGACATCAGTGTGTCTGACTATAGAATCACCTATGACTAGTGTGTTGGGTACGTTGTTTTCCCTTATGGGCTGTGGTTGAGTGGCACACTGAGTCTTTGTGCTATGTGTCGTTTGGGTTGTGTTGGGAGGTGGAGGTTGCTTGGATTTCTGCTTTGGAGGTCTCTGTTGCTTGAACAGATTATTATTGAGCGCCTCCGCAAATGTTTTTGTGTTTGTGTGTGTGGATTTTGATGGTGTAGGTTTAGTGGGACTATGTGATGAGTGTGGTGTGGTGCAAGTATTTACCTTCTCCTCTTGACTGTCAAGTTCAGTCTTGGTTGGAGAGAGCTTTACCTCCTGTTTGGCTAGATAAGTGCATCTCTCACAAGTGTTGGGTGGTAGGAGGAGAGGGTTGCCTGTGTACACGAGGCAATTGCTACATTGCCCCAAGATGTCCAGATTTATCAGATAGACAGGAGAGAACACTGGGAGATGACCCTTGGACATGCCTGAATAAAAAAACTATTTTCCCCTAGGCAAGTGAGGAAAGTGAGTACAAGAGCTGTTTTTGTCTAAGCAAGTGAGGAAAGTAAGTACAAAAACTGTTTTCCTCTAAGTAATGAGGAAGGTTAAGTGCTGTAATAATTTGTAGCTTATTTAATGCTTACAAGTTCTGAACAAGTGCTGAGCACAAATAAACAGATTCCAGTGCTAAAACTAAGAATCTGTATCTGAACTAGACTAGTTACAGGAAAGAAACAAGTGCAAATGTGGTCTTTTAAATCAGAAAGTTGAGAGAGATAGAAAAATTGCCCAAATGGCCAATAACTACAATTTCTGGGGCAGAAACCACTCCTTATGTGGTAGATTGGTTACCGAGTGCTTACCACTCCCACTGAACAGCTTGTAGGCTTCCCTCCAACACAGAAAGGCTTGGGGGCCTCAGGAGCTTACAAACAGTCCTGGATACAGCAAATCTGTATCTGGACTAGACTAGTTACAGGAAAGGGGAGAAATGAGTGCAAATGCGGCTTTCTATTCTGAGTTCACAAAAAAAGCTGTGATTCTGGCCTGTAAATGCAGTTAAGTTCATAGGAGGTTACTAGACTAATGGCCCTTGGGCCTTTACAAGCCTAGCAATGTAATACCTGTATTCCCTAATTGACCATTGTTAGACATTTTGATTGTTTGCAGAATGAATCTATGATCATCACCAGCTGCCCCTGTCCATGAGGGACATAGGTGCCTCCCTACAAGTGAATTTATAGTCTCCCATCCAATTGTCCATGTTGCACTTAAATAGGGTCATTGAGGAGCTCTGCTTAACATGAATCTGGAGTTTATTCCAGAGTAATGGCAGTCTGTAGGAGACATATCTAACTCTCCAGCATGTTTTGTTTTAAGTCACAGTCTAGTTTGTGATCTCTGGAGCAAGTGACTTTTGTCACAGTTGATTTGTGTATGTGCAGCATTTCCATTAGGGCAGAGTCAGAGACTGCTCTGTAGACTAGGCACAGGTCACCTCTCAGCATCTTGTAGGACACAGAGTACAGTGACAAGACTTTCAGTTTTTCCATGTAGGACATGTTTTGGAGTACCTGAATTCTCTTGGTCAGGAACCTTGTGGTATCTCCGCTGCTGCAGGTGTCTGGTGAGGTACATTCAAAAGGTAGTGTTGTACTCTATTAGTGGTCTGATGAGAGTGGAGTACAGAGGAGTTATAACATCCTTAGTCTTGGATGTGATGCCACTACTTATGAGGTGTGCAATGTAAAAGGAGTTCCTTACCACTGTGGACACATGGTATTTGAAGTTAAGACTGCTCTCACCTTGTATTCCCAAGTCACTCACCACTGGGTTCAAGCTTGGGGGGGTGTTGTCTGTGCTGTAATTTGCAGGGGCTACCTCTTTGCCAAAGGGGACAATAATGCACATTTTTGCATTTACTTTTAGACAGTGGCTTTGCACCAATCATTTATTTGTGTTCACCCCTCCTTTAATATGCTAAGCTAATATCTGTAGGGGACTCGATTGATCCCAGTTTATAGTCATCTGCGAACTTGGTAAACCACAGACCATCTACTTTGGCCTACACTTCCGAGTAATGTATTCCAAACAGTAGAGGGCCCAACACAGAACCTTGTGGTACCCCACTGTTAACTGTTCTACTGGTGGAGGTGGAATCCTCAACTTTGAAAATATGTGTTCTGTCTATGAGCCAGTTAGCTACCATCTAATGACATATGGGTTAATACCTAGCTGGGAGAGTGTCTCGATGACACCTGAGTGGGGGATTGTGTCAAAACCCTTGGCTAAGTCAAGATAGGCAGTATGTGCTGCTTTGCCTTTGTCCAGGGCTTTAGTGACATTCTTAAAGAAGTCTACCAGGTTTAGTAAGCATGATCTATGCTTAACGAAGCCAAACTGAGTTGGGTCAAGAGTGTCAAGGTTACCTATGTCCTTGTTGATAAGGTCCATAATGATTCTTTCCCCTGGCCTTGCAGATAAGCTGGTTAGGCTTATGAGTGTAGCTCCCAGGGTTGGTTAATGGATCTCCCCTTGTGCAAGGAGATTACAGTTGCTGTTCTCCCCTCTGCTGGAACAAAGCCAGTGCTCAGGCTATAGTTAAAGACATTGCCAAGTGGATCTGCTGTGTCCTGTTTCAAGTTGTTTAGTAAGCAACCTGGGATGTTATCTGATCCCATAGAGGCCGTGTTTTTGGCCTTGGAGACCGCGGATATGACCTGCTCATTGGAGATACTGGGGAAGAGGACAGGTGTAAGGTATGCTTGGGATATGGCTGGTAGGGACAGGGTGGGGGGTTAAGTTTGAGCCAAATCTGTCAGCTAACTCTGGGTCAGTGTGAAAGGTACCATCCACTATGAGTTCAACACATAACTTGGGTATTCCCTTTTAGATTTTGGGCATAGCTAAAGAAGGCTTTATGATTGTCTTTAGCTAGGGAAGCTAATTTAGCCTCATAACTAGCTTTAGCGGACTTTACCAGATATCTGATTTGCTTGCCCAAGTGTGGAAGGTATTCTTTCTATGCTGACTAAGTTCCCTCTTATTCTTGGA
Source organism: Protopterus annectens (assembly GCF_019279795.1). Lineage (NCBI taxonomy): Eukaryota > Metazoa > Chordata > Ceratodontiformes > Protopteridae > Protopterus > Protopterus annectens. Next base: position 151,785,065 of record NC_056744.1, on the reverse strand, counting down.
TATCATTTTCTTCCTTTTGTTATATAACCTATTTATACTCGAGATCCACCAGGGTGGCTTTCTTTATGGAAGGATTTGGTTTTGATCCTGTCAGGTACAGTCAAGTCTATACAGTTGTTTAAGTGGTTATACAGGGCATTTGTGTACTCCTCTGCATAGGAGTCATTGTTGGCTGTGTTAGCAAGGGGGTTGAAACTTTTCAAACCATCACTTATTAAGCTGTAGCTTGTTTTGGAGACGTTACTAATTTTTAATGCTCCTGTGGAGGTTTCAGATCTGATTGTTTACTTCAAATGAGAGAGATTTATGGTCTGACCTTACTAGGGTTGGCAGAACACAGGGGGTAGTGCAGTGACCCCCCCCCCCATATTGGTGAGTATTAAGTCCAGAACATTTGAACTCCTTGTGGGGGTGTAGACTAGCTGTTCCAGAGTATTTATTTTAGACCAGACAGTTGAATTCACAAAGAATTTGTTTTTGTTTGAAGATGGCTTATATGTGAATTTTACAAATAAGACTAAATCTGCGACTTCTGTCTATGCCACAGGAAGCTTGACTGTGAAGCAGTACCTTTTTGCCCACTTTTTATGAGTATTTCTTTTGGTTAAACTTGAACAACTCTCTTCTATCAACAGGTGACATTCCAGAGGTTTACATTGTAGAACGTCTCTTCTCCAGTAGTCTGGTTGTTGTCGTCAGCCTACAGATGCCTCGGCGAATGAACGTCTACCATTTCAAGAAGGGAACAGAGATCTGTAATTACAGTTACTCTAGTAATATTTTGTCTGTCCGTCTTAATCGTCAGGTAACTAGGAGTGTTTCTTATAAATTTATTGTATGCATTTAGGATGGGAAGCAATGTGTCTCAGTGTTTTTCTTATTTCAGATGTATTACTTCACTAAAGGTTTTCCCAGAAGCATTAAGCTATCACATTATGTCCTGTTTTTTATTTTTTTCTTTGCTGTCTTGCATAAAATGCGTAAAGTTAAACTCCAGATTCATATTACACTTTGAATCAATATGAGCAAATCTTGCAATTTATAGCTCATAGTAAAAATAATGACTGTTTTACATGGGGTTCAACAATGGAAAAATAGAGCAGGACTTGTATCAAGATTTACAGAGATGGAAATCATGTGTACTTGGACCATGCATCTTTTGCTCTATGGATGGAGAAAATGTCAGTAGAAACTGAGAAATATGTCGTAGTGACAGGAAGCAGTACTGTCTGGAAAGGCCAGTGTTGTGTCCATGTGGATTTATTTTAATGCTGTGGTAACTGAGCACGAATTCAAGCAAAGAACTGTTAAGTGATATTCAGATTCCTATGAAGCAGAGTTTATCACAAGGCCAGCATTGTTTATTTCTGTGATGCTTCTCATGCGTTTACATGGTGAGTTTCTTTTCACTTGTCTTAAAGTGTACTGTACTTAGCTTATGCTTCATGCCATTTTATTGCGTAACTTGCATACATTTCATGTTCCTCCTTAGCATTCTTAATTTGTGCAGTTCATTTCTTAATGAAAAGCTTCAGAAGCTTTTTATTGAGGATGTGACCATATAGGTTTATTATAGTCTTCAGTCACATCACCTTAGGGATAGTGAGGGATATTGAAGGGATGCCTGTATAGACTTTAATATGTAGGGATGCTCCCTAATGCTAACTCTACTATGATGACATTAAGGATTTTGTAGGTTTATTTGAGCTGTGCCTTAATAAAAAGTTAAGAATGCATTTTATTGAACAATATCCCAAGTATATTATGCGAGTTGGGATACAAAATGCATTGTGGCACAACTTGTTTTGTGCTGCAATATATATACAAATGTAAGCAAAACACTAAGTATATGTTAAGGTTGATTCAGTCTTGGTTTTTTTAGTATTTGACTCATTTCATTGTTGGGTACCTCAAATATATGTTCCTTTGCCATAAATTTACAAAAATACGCTCTTTACAAAGGAAGAATTGTGGAAGCCATAGTCAGCCTGAGATACCAAGGACAGATATGATTCTCATTTAGTACCTAGAGAACAGGGAGAAACACTGGGCTTGTGCTGCAGTGAGGAGCCCTGTCCAAACACTGGGCTTAGCTGAACTCAAGGGCTGGAACGTACCATTTAGGAAGTTAACCTGTACATGATCTTCTCCATGCTAACAACTGTCTTATGAAGTGGCTAATATTTTCAGTGCTGTTAATGATTGTTTGCATACTTTGGTCATCTGAACTCTTGCTTGGGCTGCATCTTCCTGCATTCCTTTCATGGTGGGTAATCGCATAGTTCAGCGGTGCTGTCATTTATGACACTTGGCTGCATTTACATACCCATACAGATGCCTTATTGCACTGTGGCCTTATGAGTATCAGGGTGATGACTGGGGAGGAGTTCTTTCATTATTAGACAGTCCCTGACCCTAGCATCAGAGTTGTGTTATTCACAGACGGTTACAGAGCTATTGGTCGAGCCATTTTAAGCCTAGCCACACTTGCCACAAATTTATCAAAATGTTACTGTAAGTATAAATACCCGAAGGTGTTTTATGATTATGATGTAGGCCTGTACACATTAAGTGTTCATAGGCTGCCTCTTTCCATTAGAGACACTGCTGCCAAAGCAGGAGTAAATTTGTGATTTCCCATCCATTGGTCCAAGTTACTTTTGAATATGGTTAGGGAAGAGATTTGCTTCACATGGATGTCCTGTTCCATAGAAGGGATAATCTTGGAGACACATACCTGTCCCACCAACATGTCTTGTTTATGTCAGAGGCAAAGTTTAGAACAGTTATTTCTGATGCTGCTTGTTTTGCGTATGTGCAACAAATCCATCAGTGGGGGACCAGAAGATGATTTGTTTGCTAGGCATAGATTGCCATGCAGCAGTCTGTAGGAGACTGAGTACAGGAATACGGCTTTGAGATGGTCCACATAGGATTTGTTGTTTACTCTCTGTATTCTTTTGTGTGAAGAATCTCTGTGGCCTCTCTAGCTGTTGCAAGTTCCTGGTCTGGTACATGCTGAAGGGGTGCGTAGTGTTCAAGATTGGTCTGATGAGAGCTGAGTACATTGGAACAGTGACCTCCTTGGTTATGGATGCCATGCTCTTACTTGTATGTTGTGCAATGTAGAATTTTTTTACACAGTAGATACGTGGTGGTCAAAGCTTAGGATACCGTCAGCATGCATTCCCAGATCCCTGACGTCTGAGTCTACTTTTTGAGGTGTATTACTAATGTGGTAATTTTCAGGGATTGCTGTCTTCCCAAAGGGTACTGTTATGCAGTTTTTGTATTGCGTATTCACTCACATCTGGGCACTCCTGTGAAACAGTTGTATTTGATGGAATAAAATGTTGGGCTACAACAACTAGAGTATGTTACATGCTCATGTATGGGGTGTTTTGCTTGCTTTCTTTCTTTTGGAAGTTGTCATACTGAAAGCAGAAGCCAAACTTCTTGTACAGTGTGACTCTGCCCAATCAGCATGGGTATGTCCATTATTTCCTTCTGTCTTACTTGGGAACTCGAACAGTGCTTTGCACAGTGGTACCCTGTGTTAGGACAGAGGACACAGTAAACACAGTCTGAGAATGTTGTTTGTAGTAGTACAAGCAATAGCTTAAAACACTCCATATTTCTGTAATGTGTATACCCTGCTTAGATTAAAACTAATTTTGACTGGAAGCAAGTTCCCTGCAAAACTGCTGCAAATTAGTAAAGGAAGAGAAACCATATGAAGAATCGCTTCTCCTCGCATACTGAAAGCTAGAAAACACTAGTAAAACCACACAGGAACACCACCTGATAATAATAACTGGCTGCTCATGTGATCAGTTTCATTTTGCAAGTCGAATAGCTGTCACACTGCTGTACCACTGTTCAGTTACACACAGTAGGGAAATCTGAAATGGCGCTAAAAAGCAGTTGTAGTGTCTAAAAATTCAAGAAGCCCCACCCAGTAAATAATTGCACAAATAGAGACAGTCAGACACAGACACACACACACACACACACACACACACACACACACTCACTCACTCACTCACTCACTCACTCACTCACTCACTCACTCACTCACTCACTCACTCACTCACTCACTCACATATACATACAAAACAGAAACACACACCATGGCTTGACCCGTTCATGTTGTTTTTGCATGTGAAAGTGTTCAGGAATACTGAGATAATGTTACAAAATATGCAGGCCATGTCTTCTTGTGCTTCTCACAGGTATAGTATCCCAGATTGCTGTTGTGAGCTGTATCCTTAAATTTTCAAGTGCAGAGTACTATATTCAAAATCATTAATCATTTTTGCAAACCATGATAAGAATACAAGTTATGCAAGACTGGGGTACTTTTTCCCTTTTATAAAAAGCCTTGTGCACAGTGAAGACTTGCTAATTCTATGGGGTATCCTCAAAAACAAGCTAGAAGAAGCTTTCATGTGCAGGATTGGCTCTTTATATCTAAAATACTTCTGATAGACATGCAATAACTGGAATGGTAGAAAAGGACTGAGTGACCCTTGTGATATAAGAATCTGTCAAGATAATAACAAGGATTTAAACACAGGCACTCCTGTATATCTGTTTGGTGAAGCCTCCTTACTATTACTTCATCTGCTTTCAGAATCCAAACCACATACCTACCATCCATATCTCCCAACCTGCAGACACTGAAAATAAGTACAGAGGGTCTTGAAAGGTAGTTACAGCCTGGCAAAAATCTGGCCATCTATTTAGCATAAAATGTGATTACCAAATAACACACAACTCTTCCCATTCCAGTAAGAATGCGGGATACTACTTAGAAACACATTTAAAAATAGCTGACAAAAATGATGGAGAAACGTAAGCACATTATTAAAATGACAGTGTAAAATCTGTAGACTTTAAAGAACCTTATTCTAAAATTCTACCGCATAGTACCTTTTATTTTTGCTTCTGGAAAAGGGACAGGTAAGATACGTGTCCTCTTTCTTTAAATTATTGGTGCCATTATTATTTTGGTCACATTGTATTTTTTTCTGTATATTAGACAGCTTCAAAAATCACATGTTGAGTGGGGAATTCAGAAAATTATGTGAAAGAGTAAACTGAGCCTGAAAATATGGATTTCCTCCAAAAATATACATGTCATGTACAGGGGTAAATCAGGCCTTAAAAGAGATATGTTCTTCCAAAACAGGGACAGTTGAGAGGTCTGCTACCACCTTATATATGAAGCAGTGTTTACGAATATTATCATAAGCTCCCTGTCTCAGTTTGTCCCTGTTTGTCTGTATTTATGCAAATTGTCTGTATTTTTGAGTTGAAAGATCAGTATAGGGCATTTGCATGATTATAAAATCATCAAACCTCATTTGTCTAAAACCACTAGAGGAAATAGCTGTCCAGTAATTCCTTATGTGAAGGTAAACCCCACCGGACCAGCTATTCACCTAGACATTATAACTAAGGCTGATGTTGCAAGATCTTGGAGGTAAGTTACACCTCTTTCAGCAGCTATGTGTTAAGCCTTTTTATCTTGTCCTAATGGGCTTGGAAGAGTTAATTATTCTGTGATAGGATGAATGCCTTGCAAAACTTTTCCTCAGTAGAATGTTTGTACGATTTTTATACTTGGGCATTTCAGTCATATCTTTCACTGGAATAAATGAGGTTTCATGTATGTCAGGTGTCTTGTATTAATGTCCATCCTTTGAAGCCACTTTAGCCCCACTAAATCCTTTCTAAGGTGGGTTCTTCAGCAGTGGACTCTGCACTTCCATTGTGGCTCAGCTGGATAGATATGGAAGGGTAGTCTGACCTACGTTTATGCTATAGGTAGTCATATTTCAAGTGTCCTGCTTTTGTTTGTTTGTTAGTGTTGTTTCACAGTGCTGCTGCATCCTTATGGTTTTAGACATGGTTATGGTGTTGTTTCGTCTTTACTAACTTCTAAGGCCCTCAGTGTTCTTACCGTTAAACAGATGACTCAAATCCCAGTACTCAGTTTTAATGTGAAGGACCGCAGAAGAACAGAGAAAAAGGCAGAAGTAAACATAGTTATGCCCAATGATTCCAAGCCAAGAATATGAAATAAATGTCTCTTTGGTATAAGTGAAATACATCTGTGTGCTGTGCTATGCTTAGAGCAACGAGTTCAAGCCCAGGTGAAACAAGGGCAATGTACAAACTAAATCCAATTAGTGTAGCAGCACTCCATCAAGCCAAGTGTTCCACAACTCAGCACTTTAAATTGATAGGCCATACTGCTGAGTTCCACACTGTGTTAAAGGAGCAAAAACATTTGTGAGTAACAAGGGAACAACAGACAGACAATTGGTTGGCAAAAAAAATCAAAACTGCATCCATTTCAGACAGGCAGGGGCAGAACCGTTTCTTCCCTCACCAGGAACATAAACTACAACCACCAGGCTGAAAATGAGCAACAGACAAACCGAAAATCTTCTTCTGCTGTCTGGTCCAAAACAAGACGCAGCAAGGGCAAGAAACAGCACAATCCAATTCATGCAGCAGATTCAAAGCCAGGTGAAACAGGAGCAGAATATAAACAAAATCCAGCTAGTGTAACAGGACTTCTGACAAGCATGGTGTGCCACAGCACAGTGCTGTAAATGCAGTACTCACTAAAGGAATGCAATGAATGAATGATGGACAAGATCTGTGCACCTTTTTAGGAGATGTAACATACTCAAGGTATTCTAACCTTTGGATAAGGTTATACTTTGTTGATGTGCATTAATGTTGGGGAAGAGGTATCTCCTGGTCATACTTTTTGTTTCAAAAAAATAGTGAAGTAGATTCCATGAGTTCTGTCTTGCTGTTCTGTTTTGCCTAACTACACTTTATCCCTCCTTCCTCTACAGTGTTTGTTACAAGCCTATTAAATAACAAGGACTGTAAAATTGGCTTTGTAAAGTCTTCATTAGTGACTTGATTTTTTCTCATAGGTATCGTCATATTTTCCAGTACTCTCTCTGCCAACTCATATGTCCTGAAATCTTTTCCTGATAGAATAAGAATGTAGTACAATAGAAGAACAAAAGAATGAAATACTCTTCATGTCTTACGGATTGTAGCATGCCACTTTTGCTGCAGCACATATCTCCAACTGCATGTTCAAGTGTTTTAATGGTTGGAGTTAAGAGACTTCCTATGGCTTTTTATGGTGCATTGCTGACTTTTGTTTGTAAAGGCAAGGTAAAATGCACACCTTGTGAAGGCAGACCTGTCTTCCTTTTGCTGCTGCCTCACCCAACAAGAAGTTCAATTGTAAGCAAATGGTAACACCACTAACGACTCTTGGATATTCTACTGGTGTCTTTCTCTGCTCTTGCATGTGCATATGTGAGTGTACACAATGAACTCTGCACACTCTTTCAAACACTTTGTTTTCCTAAAATCATTACAGGTAGTGGTGAGGCCTGAGTTGTATAGGTCTTGTATGATGTACTGTCCATACAACAAAGACACTGCAAATTTTTTTTTTTATGCTAACAAGCTGACCCAGTTCCATTTTAAATAATAAGCTGAACAGCAGAAATAAGCTGCTTTTTCTGTTGATTATACACTTCTTCCCTTCCTGTTAGCTGTGTTGTTAAGTCTATCCAGCCAAAGCAGTATCTCTGCTGCCATGCTGACAACTATCTTACAACTTGACCTATGCATTCATAGGATCCACTGTCTGCTAACTTACTACCCCTTGGGAAAATAGTTCAGTGCACCTGCTCTTTTCTTTTTGCAAACAGATATTTTTTTCATACTGCTGCTCCATCCTCCAATCCTTTCAGGTGTGGTATATCTGTAACTACAGATCCCTTTTTCTGAAAGCCGTCACCATTGTACTCTATGCAAAGCTTATTGAGGTACTTTAATATTCCTGTCCTGACTTCCTCCTTTCTCTAGGATACAAATAGTTTATAATCTCTGTCTTCACATGGCTTCTGCTTTATGTCTTATTTTTATTTGTTAACCACGAAAGGAAACTGGTCATCACGGATGACTACTGGGTAAATGGTAGTATCTGGACCACACGTTAGAGTAGCTAATCAACCTGGAAGTTAAAGTAAACTGGAGTACCAAGAGGAAGTCCACACAGATAATGGAAGAATATGCAAACTTCACAGAGATAGCAGTGGATATCAGGATGCAACAGTGGCTCCTAGATCTCTGTGACAGACAGGTTCATAGGTGTGTACTAGGCTAATGGCCCTGGAGCCCATATAAGCCTAACCCATAGGATTACCCTGGCATCGTGCCACCCGACCTTAGTTCCCAGTGCCTCTGTCGTGCAGAGCCACTGGAGTGATCGCTGGGGTGAATGTTCTATTTCCCATCCACTCATCAAGATTTCTCTTGAAGAGGCCCATTGAATGCTCTGCTTGACATGTATGGGAAGTCTGTTCCATATCATGGGCAGTCCCTGGGTTATGAACCTGTCCCTCCAGCATGTTCTCTTGATTGTTTAAATGAGATTGAGGTCTCTGGAGCATGTGATGCGGAGGGATTGGGATTTCTTTAGATTTAGCATTTCTAATAGAGCTGGGTCAGATATGGCTTTGTAAGTGAAGCAGAAATCGCCTCTAAGTGGGCGATATGAGACAGAGAATAGTTGGAGTTTTTTGTCTCTCTCCATATAGGGCAAGTGTTTAAGGCCTAGGATCCTCTTTGTGAGGTACTTTTGCAGCCTCTCTAGTAGTTGCAGGTGTCTAGTGAGGTACATGCCAAATGGGGCATTGTACTCAATGATTGGCCTAATGAGGGAAGAGTAGAGGGAGATAATGACCTCTTTCTTCCTGGATGCAAAACCCTTAGTAATGAGATGTGCCACACAGAAGGACTTTCTGACCACAGTGACAATGTGGTGGTCAAAAGAGAGGTTGTTGTCAGCCTGTGTTCCCAGATCTCTTATAATGCCTTCTGTTTTCAGTGGACTACCATCAATGAGGTAATTCATGGGAACCGGGTTTTTCCCAAAGGGGATGACGACACATTTTTTGGCATTGAGCTTAAGGCCATGGTTCTGACACCAGTCGTTGGTCTCAGTGAGGCCTTTCTGTAGGGTGTCAACATCACTTGGGGAGTTAATAATAGCTCCCAACTTGCAATTGTCTGCAAACTTTGTCACCCAGAGTCCCTTCATGTTGGCCTGAACATCAGAGAAGTAGATACCAAACAGGAGAAGACCCAGGACTGAACCCTGTGGGACTCCGCTCGTGACTGGTCGGCAGTCTGACTTGGAGTTAGCTACTTTCACACTGTGGGTTCTATTTGTGAGCCAGTTTGCAACCCACCTAGTGATATAGGGGGTGATGCCCAGCTTAGTGAATTTTTAGGTTCATAGGTTCATACTAGGCTATCTGACCTAGGGCATTTATAAGCCTAGCCAGAATGTGTTTGGCTTTCCCACCCATTTTAAATTTATTTTGCTATGCCCTTTTTCGAGGTTAGTATACTGTGCCTCTGTCTAACAGTGACACAGAAGTGATACCCGGGGTAAACCTATGATCTCCCATCCACTCATCAAGATTCCTCTTGAAGAGAGTCAATGAGGGACTCTGCCTAACCTGGACTGGGATTTTATTCCAGAGTGAAGGGAGCCTCTGGGTTATGAATCTGTCCCTCCAGCATGTCCTATTTATTTCAGTGCTGAGGTTCAAGTCTCTTGAGCGGGTAGCTCGATGGGATTTGGATTTTCTGAGGTGCAGCATGTCCATTAATTCTGGGTTGGACATGGCTTTATACGTCAGGCACAGATCGCCTCTGAACAGGCGGTATGCCACTGAGTAGAGCTGGAGTTTCTTTAACCGGGCAGCATATGGCATCTGTTTGAGCCCTTTGATCCTCTTGGTGAGGTACTTTTGGGGTCTTTCCAGTTGCTGCAGGTGTCTGGTAAGGTACATCCCAAAAGGGGCATTGTACTCAATTATGGGCCTGATGAGGGATGAGTAAAGAGGCACAATGACCTCCCTGATCTAGATGTGAATCCCTTCATGATTAGGTGGGCTATATAAAATGTTTTTCTAACCACTTTGGCCACGTGGTTGTCAAATGAGAGATTGCTATCAACTTAGGTCCCCAGGTCCCTAATTACTTCTTCTGTACTTAATGGATTACCACCTATGTGGTAATTTGTGGGCACTTTGTTTTTGCCAAAGGGATGACTATACACTTTTGGCATTTAGCTTGAGGCCATGGCTCTGGCACCAGTTGTCTGTTTCTATGAGGCCCTTTTGGAGGATGCTTGTGTCGGCTGGAGAGTCGATTATGGCGCCCAGTTTGCAGTCATCTGCGAACTTGGTCAGCCACAGTCCTTCCGTGTTGGCCTGTACCTCCGAGAGATATATACCGAACAAGAGAGGTCCCAGGACTGAGCCTTGTGGGACACCACTTGTAACTGGTTTGGAGTCTGACATGGCTCCAGCAATTCTAACCATGTGGGTTCTGTCCTTGAGCCAGTTTGCAATCCATCTAGTGACATAGGGGTTTATATTTAAGCTGGTGAGCTTATCTATAATGCCCAAGTGGGGTATTGTATCGAAGGCTTTTGCGAGGTCCAGGTAGGCTGTGTGGACCACCTTCCCCTCGTCAATGGCCTTGGTGACTGTTTCAAAGAAATCAACCAGGTTTAAGAGGCAGGATCTGCTCTTAACAAAGCCGAACTGGGTAGGATCCAGTGTCTGTAGGCCCCCAATATCTTTATTTATGAGGACCATGATGATCCTTTCCATAGCTTTGCAGACCAAGCTAGTCAGGCTTATGGGGCGATAGTTTCCAGGATCCGTTGAGGCACCACCTTTATGGAGAGGGACCACTGTTGCTGTACACCACTCTTTGGGCACATATCCTGTAGTAAGGCTGAGATTGAGCAGTAGTTTTATGTTTGGGTTAGCTCTTCTTGGAGTTCATGTAGGACACAGCCCGGGACACCGTTTGGTCCCATTGATGCTGTGTTTTTTGCTTTGGAGAGGGCGGCTCTTACCTGAGCATCTGAGATGTCAGGGGGGCAGCACTCTGCTGGGATAGATATTTGCCCTTTTGGTGGGGAGGGGAGTTTGCGCTGAACCTGTCAGCTAGGATGTTGGCAATGTTTGTGGGTTCGGTGTATTTTTTGTCATTTTGGATTAATTCTGAGCATATCTGGGGATTACCACCCAGGTTCCTAACATAACTAAAGAAAGCCTTGTGATTATCCTTAGTGTCCTGTGCAATTTTTCTCTCGAAGCTGGCCTTAGACAATTTTATGAGTGCCCGTAGTTTTTTGCTAATACTGATCAGTGATGCCTTCCCTTTTTGGGATTTTGCTCTATCATTTAGTAGCTTCCTCCTTCTATTGTATAGTTTGTTTATGGCTGGGGTCCACCAGACAGGACGTCTGCCTTTGGAGGATTGGGTCTTGGTTTTATTTGGGATCGCATGATCCATGCATTCCTGAAGGTGTTCATAGAATGCGTTTATAAAGGATTCTGCGGTCTGGGCGTATTTTCCACAGGCCCGGGGGCTTTGAAGGATTCCACCTCGGTTTTGAGGAGTGTGAAATTTGTTTTAGAGAAGTTTTTCACTGAGGTTTTCTGGGCAGGGGGTGGGTCGGGATGTGAATATCCAGTGAGATTAGTTTATGGTCTGATCTTACCAGTGAGGGATACACTTCTGGTCTGGAGCATAGAGTCCCCATGTTGGTGATGATCAGGTCCAGTATGTTTTCCCCTCTTGTGGGAGTGGTAACAAGTTGTTCCACAGCATTTGAGTTTATAAATTCTAGGAACCTTTGGGCTAGGGTGTTGGAGCTAGAGTAATGCTCCCAGTCTATGTTTGGGTAGTTGAAGTCGCCCAATATTATGGTGTTTGGAGAGACCTTCATATTTTCCAGTGTTCTCAGGAAGGCTGAATGGGGTTCCTGGGTTTGGGAGGGTGGTCTGTAGCAGGCTATAAACTGGAAGGTAGTTTTACCCACTGTTAGTTGCACATGGATAGTCCCTGATGCTTCGTGCTTTGCCACCAACCTGGAGGTGTGGGTATCTTTGATGAATATCGATACTCCCCCTCCTTTTGTGGGTCGGTCCAAGTTTTGGGGCCGAAAAGCATGGTATGAGGTATAACCTGGTAGTGCTGGGGTGCTCTCGGGAGCCCTGAACCAGGTTTCTGTTACTGCACAGATATCTATGTTCTCCATGCTAAGAAGAGTTATGAGTGTGTGCATCTTGAGGTTTAGACTTCTGGCGTTGAGTAGCATTACTCTTAGTTTCTTATCCCTTGTGATACCTATGGAGGTGGGTTTGTCTTTTGAGCCTTGCCTAAAAAAGGCACTATGGGGGTAGCAAGAGCCTTTGCCAATATCCAAAAGCCCAGGGGTGACAGGTGCAAGCCATCCCTAACGAAGCATCGTGGCTTGTCGAGCATATCATCCCAAGCTGACAGGCATTGGATCCCCTTTGAATGACACCAGTACTTAAGCCAATTGTTGAAATTGATCATCTTGTCTTCATATTGTGGCATCATTCTTGGTGAGGGTAAGATGCTACTCAAGGTCAGGGTCATACTGGCCTGGGCTACATGCTCAGAGAGCTCCTCTATGTCTCTTTTCATGTAGTCCAGGGAGGTACATCTCAGGTCATTCACACCAGCATGGACAATGACTGAGCCATATTTGTACTTGCCTTGGAGTGACCTGAGTGCTTGTGTTATGTGGCGGATCCTAGCGCCCGACAGGCTGCTCACCGTGACCCTCTCCTTGTTCAGCCTGGTGAGCAGGGCGTCAGTGTGCCTGACGATAGAGTCACCTATTACAAGTGTATCAGGTGTGTTGTTTAGTCTTAAGGGCTGTGACTGTTCGGCACACTGGCTTTGTGAGATATGTGTTGCACGTGTTTTGTTTTGGGGTAGCAGTTGCTTGGGTGTCTGCTTTGGAGGTCTCTGCTGCTTAGGCAGATCTTTATTTAGAGCCTCCGAGTATGTTTTTGTGTGATTATGTGTTTGGTTTGCTGTCGTGGTAGGTCTATGTGAGACTGGAATTGTAGTGAGTGTGGTTTCCTTCTCCTCCTGACTGGTTATGCCAGTACTGAGTTGAGAGAGCTTAGCCTCCAGATTGGCTATATGGTTGCATCTCACACATGTGTTGGAATTTGTTGGGAGGAGGAGAGGGTTGTCTGTGTACCTTAGGCAGTTGTAACATTGCGTCAAGATTCCCAGATTTACCAGCTGGACCGGAGAGGAGATTGACAACTGTCCTTTGGACATGCTAGAATAATATTGGGAATTCCTTTATAATTGAAAACAAGGGCCAGTGGGGAGTGAGGGTATAGTGCTTTTAATTTGTTGTGCTCACTTATATAATTGCTTTAGTGAGCAAGTGCCAGGTAACTTAAGTGCAATGTGTTACAGGTAACTTAAATGCAAAAACGACAAACAGTAACTTTCTTTCAAGTGAAACAAGGAAATAAGTACAGTAAGCAATGCAGATATCATTAGTGATCCACAGAAGCGCTGAGAAGCCGCGTATTAGGTGGAATTAGCGTTCCAGGGAAATAACAAGCAAACAAACAAAAAGCATATAAACAAAGTTAGGTTCAGCAGGCCTGGATCTAGCCTATGCTACAGCAAACAAGGTGTACCAATTTCAGTAAGATACAGTTCAAATATTCAGACACTATAAACCTTTAACCAGACATTCCCAGCTCAGAAGGGCAGAGTCCAGCCTCTTCTCCCACAAGAGTGCAGACCACGAACCTTCTTAATGTAAAATAACTGGCCTGAAGCCCAAGTGCTTAAACCAGAACTAATGCACTTTAAGAATAACAGACACTGGGCTCTCAATCAGCAGTTCTCAACTTAGAAGGATGAAAGCTACCTGTCCTGCCACCACAGTGCATGCCACAAACCTTCCTAATGTAAAACAACTGGTCTGAAGCCCAAGTGCTTAATCCAAAAGACTTAGAATGATAGCTACACTTTAATCAAGTTACTACCAAACAGTAATAAATACAATTGAATACTTTAGAGAATGCCTGGATTAGTGCTCAAGTTACACAAACAAAGCTAGATCCAGCAGGCACGAATCCAGTCTATTCCACAGCAAACAAGGTGCACCAACTTCAGTAAGAAGCAGTTCAGATATGCATGCACTATAAGCCTTTAACCAGAAATTCCCAGCTCAGAAGGGCAGAGTCCAGCCTCTCCTCCCACAAGAGTGCAGACCACGAACCCTCTTAATGTAAAATAACTGGCCTGAAAGCCCAAGTGCTTAAACCAGAATTAATACACTTCTAGAATAACAGACACTGAGCCCTCACTGAGCCCTCATTCAGCAGTTCCCAACCTAGAAGGATGTAAGCTACCTGTTCTGCCACTACAGTGCAGACCACAAACCCTCTCAGTGCAAAACAACTGGTCCAAAGCCCAAGTGTTTAAACCAAAAGGCTTAGAATGAGTTACACCAAATAGTAATAAATACAATTGAGTACTTTTAAGATGATGCAAAAGTAAAATAAAGTAGGTAGAAACACAAGTACAGTAAAAGCAGATGAAAAATTTTTTTTCTCAACAAGTGCTGAGATCAAAGAAACAGATTTGAGTGCTGAAACTAAAAAACTGGCTAGTTATAAGAAAAAAAAACTAAGCTAGAAGGCTTCCCTCCAACACAAAAGGGCTTGGGGGTTCAGAAGCCTACAAATAGTCTATACCACTTAACAGGAAAGGCAGGAAACAAGCTTAGATTTTTTTTCTTCTGTTTCCCAGATGCTCTCTTTGTACACAGTAGGAGTGCCTGAAATCAGAATATGATCTCACTGCAATCAGTTGAGTGAGCAAATGAGAGGGGCCCAGAAGGAGTATCCAAACATAAATTTACAAGAGGGGCGGGCAGTTTCAAGGCTACTAAGATTAACACCAAAACAAAAACAGGGAAGGTGGGTGGGACTAACTGAAGAGCAGAGTCAAAACTTCCAGTTCAGTTAATATTCCTTCAACACAGTTAAAATCAATTTAAATACTGTATTTTTTGAAAAAAAGTGCAGATAAAGGTACTTAAATTCTCTTATACGTCCAGTTGAATACAGCTAGTTCTTAGCCGGCCAAAGCTGAGGTTGTTAAGCAGAAAATATTTCACACTGTACCACTTAAATAGGCAAGGACAGGAAATCAAAGAATGTGGCTACCCCCACAGCTGTAATTACTAGCAAATAATAAAATTCAGCAAACACTGACTAACTTCCAGTTCAGTTAATATTCCTGCAACACAGTTAAAATCAATTTAAATACTGTATTTTTTTTTAAAAAGTGCAGATAAAGGTACTTAAATTCTCTTATACGTCCAGTTGAATACAGCTAGTTCTTAGCTGGCCAAAGCTGAGGTTTTTAAGCAGAAAATATTTCACACTGTGCCACTTAAATAGGCAAGGACAGGAAATCAAAGAATGTGGCTACCCCCACACCTGTAATTACTAGCAAATAATAAAATTCAGCAAACACTGACTAACTTCCAGTTCAGTTAATATTCCTGCAACACAGTTAAAATCAATTTAAATACTGTATTTTTTGAAAAAAAAAGTGCAGGTAAAGGTACTTAAATTCTCTTATACGTCCAGTTGAATACAGCTAGTTCTTAGCCGGCCAAAGCTGAGGTTTTTAAGCAGAAAATATTTCACACTGTACCACTTAAATAGGCAAGGACAGGAAATCAAAGAATGTGGCTACCCCCACAGCTGTAATTACTAGCAAATAATAAAATTCAGCAAACACTGACTAACTTCCAGTTCAGTTAATATTCCTGCAACACAGTTAAAATCAATTTAAATACTGTAATTTTTGAAAAAAAAAGTGCAGATAAAGGTACTTAAATTCTCTTATACGTCCAGTTGAATACAGCTCGTTCTTAGCTGGCCAAAGCTGATGTTTTTAAGCAGAAAATATTTCACACTGTACCACTTAAATAGGCAAGGACAGGAAATCAAAGAATGTGGCTACCCCCACAACTGTAATTACTAGCAAATAAAACACTGACTAACTTCCAGTTCAGTTAATATTCCTGCAACACAGTTAAAATCAATTTAAATACTGTATTTTTTGAAAAAGAAAAGTGCAGATAAAGGTACTTAAATTCTCTTATACGTCCAGTTGAATACAGCTAGTTCTTAGCCGGCCAAAGGTGAGGTTTTTAAGCAGAAAATATTTCACACTGTACCACTTAAATAGGCAAGGACAGGAAATCAAAGAATGTGGCTACCCCCACACCTGTAATTACTAGCAAATAATAAAATTCAGCAAACACTGACTAACTTCCAGTTCAGTTAATATTCCTGCAACACAGTTAAAATCAATTTAAATGCTGTATTTTTAAAAAAAAAGTGCAGATAAAGGTTCTTAAATTCTCTTATACATCCAGTTGAATACAGCTAGTTCTTAGCCGGCCAAAGCTGAGGTTTTAAAGCAGAAAATATTTCACACTGTACCACTTAAATAGCAAGGACAGGAAATCAAAGAATGTGGCTACCCCCACAACTGTAATTACTAGCAAATAATAAAATTCAGCAAACACTGACTAACTTCCAGTTCAGTTAATATTCCTGCAACACAGTTAAAATCAATTTAAATACTGTATTTTTTGAAAAAAAAAGTGAAGATAAAGGTACTTAAATTCTCTTATACGTCCAGTTGAATACAGCTAGTTCTTAGCCGGCCAAAGCTGAGGTTTTTAAGAAGAAAATATTTCACACTGTACCACTTAAATAGGCAAGGACATGAAATCAAAAAATGTGGCTACCCCCACACCTGTAATTACTAGCAAATAATAAAATTCAGCAAACACTGACTAACTTCCAGTTCAGTTAATATTCCTGCAACACAGTTAAAATCAATTTAAATACTGTATTTTTTGAAAAAAATGTCCAGATAAAGGTACTTAAATTCTCTTATACGTCCAGTTGAATACAGCTAGTTCTTAGCCGGCCAAAGCTGAGGTTTTTAAGCAGAAAATATTTCACACTGTACCACTTAAATAGCAAGGACAGGAAATCAAAGAATGTGGCTACCCCCACAGCTGTAATTACTAGCAAATAATAAAATTCAGCAAACACTGACTAACTTCCAGTTCAGTTAATATTCCTGCAACACAGTTAAAATTAATTTAAATACTGTATTTTTGAAAAAAAGTGCAGATAAAGGTACTTAAATTCTCTTATACGTCCAGTTGAATACAGCTAGTTCTTAGCCGGCCAAAGCTGATGTTTTAAAGCAGAAAATATTTCACACTGTACCACTTAAATAGGCAAGGACAGGAAATCAAAGAATGTGGCTACCCCCACACCTGTAATTACTAGCAAATAATAAAATTCAGCAAACACTGACTAACTTCCAGTTTAGTTAATATTCCTGCAAGACAGTTAAAATCAATTTAAATACTGTATTTTTTGAAAAAAAAAGTGCAGATAAAGGTACTTAAATTCTCTTATACGTCCAGTTGAATACAGCTAGTTCTTAGCCGGCCAAAGCTATGATTCCTGAGTGTGGAATGGTATCAGAGGCCTTGGCCAGATCAAGGTAGGCTGTATGAACCACCTTGCCTTCATCCACAGCTCTGGTGACTGACTCAAAGAAGTTGAGCAGGCATGATCTACCCTTCACAAAACCAAACTGTGAGAACTAGAGTTTGGAGATTTCCTATATCCTTGTTTATTAGGTCCATGATGATGCATTCCATAGCTTTGCATATCAGACTTGTTAGGCTAATGGGGCAGTAGTTCCCAGGGTCTATAGTCACTCCTCCTTTGCGGAGTGGGATGACTGTAGCAGTGTGCCATGCGGTAGAGACAAAGCCTGAGGTGAGGCTGTGATTGAACAAGGCACACAGGTGAGGTGCCAGTTCACAATGTAGTTCATGTAAGACTCATCAGGGCATATTGTCAGGTCCCATAGAAGCTGTATTCTTGGCCTTGGACAGTGCTGTTTTAACCTATGCAGCAGTAATACTGGGTGCCTGGCAATGTACTGATATTGTGATTGGGCCTTTGAGGGGAGAGGGGTAAAGTTGGCACTGAATCTGTCGGCCAGTATATTGGCAATATCTGTTGACTCGGTATAGGAAATACTATTGTGCAGTAGCTCAGAGAAAACCTGGGTATTGCCGTGGAGATTCTTTACTTAACTGTAGAAGGCCTTGTGGTTGTCTTTACTATCTGCTGCAATTCTGTTTTCATAGCTAGCTTTAGAGGATTTGATGAGGGATCTCAACTTTTTGTTGAGGCTGATAAGGGAGTTTTTCCAGTGTTGAGACTTCACCTTATTCCACATCAGTTTCCTCCTTCTGTTGTAGAGTTTTTTGTGGCAGGGGACCACCAGATTAGCTTCCTTTTTTTGGAGGAGAGCTTCTTGGTTCTGTTGGGTATTGCGAGATCCATGCATTTGTGTACATGTACATATAGTGCATTGGTATATGATTTGGCAGTCATGCAACTATTCTCCATTTGCATGGGTGCCGTGAAGTTAGCCACCTCTGTTTTTAGGAGCCCAAAGTTAGCTTTGGAGAAGTTTTTCATGGTGGTTACGTTTGCGGGGGGTGGCAGGGATGTGGATTTCCAAGGTGATTAGTTTGTGGTTGGATCTAACCAGGGAGGAGTTGACTATTGGTGTAGAGCAACGGTCGCCCATGTTAATAATGACCAGGTCAAGGATGTTGCTACCTCTAGTGGGGGTAAGAATGAGCTGGTCCAGGGCACTGGAATTAATGAATTCCAGGAAACGTTAGGCAAGTGTATTGGTACATGAGTAGTTTTCCCAGTTAATGGAGGGGTAGTTGAAGTTGCCCAGTATGAGAGTGTCAGGTTTTACCCTAATATTCTCCAGGGTGCTTAGAAACGTGGAGTGTGAGTCTTGGGCCATGGTTGGGGAACCTATAGCAGGCTACCCCCAACTATGTCCCAAGACTCACACTCCACGTTCCTAAGCACCCTGGAGAATATTAGGGTCCAACCTAATTTTCATACTGGGCGACTTCAAAACTCCTCCTCCATTAAAAGGGAAAACTACTCATGTACCAATACATCTTAACCAGTGAGCCACCATTCAGCATATAAAACCAGCACAAGTTTAACATCCTTCTTTCATGCAATCTCTGTCTTGTTTGCCTCAATTTGAAGATGGGGTCTTTATTTCTGTTCGTAGTAACCAAAATGGCACATGATCTCACCATCCTTCTGCACAGACGCCTAACATCTAAGTTACTTTTAGTGCTTCCTCTGCCACTTCCAGCAGTCTTGTTATCTTTATTACTGCATTCTTACACTTATTGCCTATTTTAAAATAATACAGTGATTGATCAGGTCTGTTTTCCTTTCTGCTACTATAGTTGCATCACCACCATTGTGTGCTCCCCTGTTTTGCTTTTTTTCATTTGAAACTGGTATACCTTTACCTCTTTTTAATCTTTTCTGCCTAATTGTGCTTAACAAATTGAGTTTTAGATCTCTCTGTTATGCACCAAGATCCATTCTTTTCTTCCTACCCTTCATACAGTGGCACATGTAAAGGTGTTGAAGACCTGTCTCAATGTTATTTGTGCTCTTTCTGTGAACTCCTGACAGTAACCTTTTCTATCAGCTATATTTACTGTACTCTGCATGTGGTTCACATTAGTCTAGCATTTCCCCATACCAGAAACTTAAAGAGTCAACAATAGATTTTATGTACTTAGTTTTATTTACGTTTGTTTACCGGGGGGGGGGGGTAGAGCACTGATAATAAGATGCAAGATGTGAAGAATGCTGGATTAGCCACTGAGTGTGACATTAAGGAGGGAAGAAGGAGAGAACAAGCAGAAGAAGAAAATGCAGTGTCACCGTTATTTACTTACATACATAAAAGGAGTATCTGACAGAGGAGATTCACAGTGAACAGAGTAATGGTATTGCAGGAGAAGCATAGTTTTACTGTTGTGAAGTTTAGGTGACATGGCTGAAGCCGAGACATTTGCATTTGTTTTGTTTAAAAAGAAAGGTTATGAAATGAAGTCTAGATTGAACAGAGAATGAGTTTTCTATAAGGTATTGATGAAGAAACTGGCATAGTTGGGGGGGTGCTATAATGGATAAACTGAGATCAGTGTGGTGGAGTGCAGCTGTAGGAGTTTGCAGTATTAGGCCTGAGTGTGAGTGGCTTCTAAGACTGTAAGATGTGCAGGAACACTGACTTTCTATTTTTCCAGGGAAAAATGCTAGTAAATCCCAAATTTGGACTGTCCAAGTGCTGGAAAAACCTGGAATGCTCATGGAATTTCGCATTTTAGGCTGTAACTACAAATTTTATTTCTTGTCATAAATTGCTCTGTACCTAAACTTCTCTTAATTTTGCACATAAACGCACACACATATGCATAGAAATATATATATATATATATATATATATATATATATATATATATGTATGCATATAATTAAAAAAACAGAAACGATGTGTGTGTGTGTGTGTGTGTGTGTGTGTATATATATATATATATATATATATATATATATATATATATATATATATATATATATATACATATATATATATATATATATATATATATATATATACAAATATATATATATATATATATATATATATATATATATATATATAAATATAAATATACACACACACACACAAACACACACACACAAATATTTAGAGCAAAGAGAGACACTTTGGCAGATTAGATTAAAATCAGACAAAACCCCAGGTTTAAATGAGACTATCAATGTCAAGTGTTTTTTAAAGTATCGTAAATTAGCCATTACTAAAGATACTGACTTGTCTTTTTTCTTTAAATCATGAACACTGTGTTCTTAACTTTTGTGTTACTTAATTAGTTCCATTTGTGACAATTGCTTGTTAACAGAGTGTATTTAATGTATTGTCTTTTTAATGGAGTGTATTCTGATGAAGTCGTTTGATGAAAGCGGATATTAAATTTTTGTACGCTATTGTTTGGAGTTTGCGGACATCATTTCGTTCAGTTCCTATTGCCATCATCGTTTTTACTTGTATCTTTTGGCTTTTACTGCATTTATGAGTCTGGGCTTCCAATAAGCTTCAAGTCAAATCTGCCATTCATATTTTTTAACTCTATTTTTTTATTCAGATTGCCATATAATGGGCAATAATCGAGTCTGTCATTGATGTGAAAAAAAAAATTCTCGTACTTCCTACAGACTTGAGCATGTCTTGATATTGGGTTTTCTAAGATGTTCTTCATGTTTCGCTGTTGCAGTCATTACATTTGGGTTGTCTGCTTGCAGGTAGCCCTCGGTCGGCCTGATTTTCAAAGTCTTGGGTCCTGCGTCGGTTGTGGTCTCTTCTTCCATGACATCAGGGAGTCAGGGGTATAAAGCATGCAGCCAATGCCATTACATCAGTCTTTCCTGCCATGCGGTGCCCAAAGCAAAAGCAGTTCGCAAGTGCCGGTCGGCCGACTCCTGAAATTTTCATTTTCGAGTTTCAGAACAGAAGTCTAATAAAAAGCTAAGTACCCGTTAACAATTGCATTTCTTGTGGAAAGCAAATACCTCATAAAGATTTTCATTCATACTGCATTCCTTGCTTAGGCTCAGACCATGACGTCCCTCACTGTCAGTTTTGTGCCTTATTCAGTCTTCCTACTATTCATCGTCGGTTCATTTTTGCATCTAACTATTTTGGTACTCTGTTCAGTTATCCTGAAATGGCTTCGGTAAGCCATCTGACTACCGACATTCCAAAAAAACTTAAAGATAAAGACAGAGACAGACCGCATAGGTCCAAAGCTGCCGACAACGCTTCCGTTAAGCTAGTCGCCAGTTCCTCGGTACTCAGTGAGGTGCTTTTGCAGCCCCTGATACCAGCTACTTCAGAGTCGCAGGCCTCTACTAAGACCCATCCGAAGTCCGGTATGCCGCGAGATCCTTCTTCGATTATGGAACCTGCGGATGTCTTTACCTTGGATGGGTCCGGAGCCGCTGTGCAGGCACCAGCTTATGAGGGTGTATTCAGGCCTACTGACTTGCATATCAAACCAATGCCATCTTCTTCTTCAAGGCCTAAGACTCGATCCACACCTAGAAAACCGATGTCCAAACCACATGGTCAGGCCCATATGCCTAAAAAACAAATGATAAGAATGGCTGAAGACCTTATTACTCTAATTAGGGGAAGCCACCCTTCTCCCTCTAAGAGACCTAGAACCGATTTTCCTTCTGATTCTTCCGGTCAGGATTCTGAAATTTCTGTTTCTTCTGATGACCAGGATTTTCCTTTATCTACCTATAAGGATTCTGATGCAGAGGACTCCATTCCCTCTGCTTCCCCTCCAGAAGATTTCACTTTTGGTGAACTTTGCACACTGTTAGGGAGCATTTCCGCTGGGAAAGCCAGGATTACTCTGACTCCAAAAAGAGGCTTAGGGAATTCTTACTCCTGCCTCAACACAGGCCTTTAGCTATCCCCCCCTCCCCATACTGGACATTGTAGATGATACCTTCTTGGAATCTAGCCTGGCCCCAGACACCTTACCTCCGGCTCCCAGGAAACCTGACAGGTATTACAGAGTACCTGATTCTCACAAGTTCCTCTTTAAGAATCCTACTGCGGACCCAAAGTCCATTTCACAAGGGCCCAAAGGCAATAAGGCTACTACTGTCAAAAATCCTACCCCTTCTGATAGAGATTCCAGGGCCCTGGCAGATGGGGTAAGAAGGTATACACTTCTGCTACTTTGGCCATTAGGGCCTTAAACTGCCAGTTTCATATGTTAAAGTACCAACAGCATCTTATCGGATTACTTAAACAGAAATTGATGTTGATTCCTGACTGTGCTGAAAATAAAGAATTATAGGATTTAATGCTTTCTGCTGAACAAGTTGGTAAACATACTTTGCAATGTGGTTTTGACTCCTTTGAGGCATCTTGTAGGGCTGTTGTTACTGGGTCTGTTCTTAGAAGGCATGCTTGGCTTAAGGAACAAACTCTGCCAGATCATGTTAAAGCCAAATTACTAGATGCTCCCTTAAACCAAGACCACCTATGTGGCAACAAAGCAGAATAAGTTCTTAAAAAGATGGAGGAAAAAGCTAAATCTATGCAAACTGTTAAAGATTTCCTGCAAGTACAGCCTCCCAGATTTAGTAGGCATTGGCCTTCTAAGAATTGGTCCTTTCCTGTCTCATCCAGGCCTTCTCAGTCCAAATCCAGGAACAGCAGACCACCTAGACCACAATCTCAAGGTACTCACAGGCCTAAGCAGTGGGGGGGGGGCTCCCACTTCCAAAGCTGGAAGTAGTAAGACACCCACCTGTGGTAAACTGTCACAAGGACTTAACCTTAAACCTTCCAAGCCCTGCTCATCTGACCGCTCCTTTAAGGGGAAAGATCGCCCTGCATGCAAAAAACTGGGAACTCATTACCCAAGACAAATAGGTTTTAAATATAGTTTCCCCAAGGATACAGATTCCACTTCCACACCTTACCAACCCCAAAAGGTTGGCCAGACCTACCCCCAAATCAGTGTGCAGAGGCTCAACAGCAGGTCCTCTCTCTTCTTAGTATCAAGGCTATTCAACTTGTCCAAGCAGAAGAATGGGGACAAGGTTTTTACTCCAGACTTTTTCTGACAACCCCTGGCGTCCTATCCTGGACCTATCTATCCTAAACACCTTTTTGGTAATTCCAAAATTCAAAATGCTAACTCTTCATCAGCTGCTTCCCATGCTGGGCAAAAATGCCTGGTTGGCAACATTGGATTTAAAGAAAGCTTACCTGCACATCCCAATAAGGGATTCTTGCAGAAAATACCTACGCTTCAAAGCAGGCTACATGCACCATCAGTTCTCTGCACTGCCCTTTGGCTTATCTACTGCGCCCAGGGTATTCATGAAATGCCTAGCTGCAGTCACTGCATTTTGCAGGCAAAGAAATATTCACATATACCCATACCTGGACAATTGTCTAATTCAGGCAGAAAGCCAGGACATACTATTAAATCATCTGGCATTTGTAAAGAAATTTCTAACCTCACTGGGGTACATCATAAACAAAAAGTAATCTCATCTAGTACCCTGCCAACAAATTGTGTTCCTGGGAGTAAGCTTGAACATAACTTCCCAGATGGCTTACCTCACTCCAGAGAAACAAGTTTATTTGACAGCCTTCTTCAAATTACTGGCCACAAAGACCCAGTTAATTGCAAGGAAAATACTGCAAGCTCTGGGGTTCATGGCCTCTTGCATCCTACGAATTCCATATGCAAGACTGCATATGAGGAAACTACAGTTGTATCTAAAAAGCCCATGGTGTCGACATTCTCAGGACCTGGAAGCAATGATTCCTATCATCCCTTATATAAAGACAGAATTCCTTTGGTGGGCAGAGGCCTGCTACCTCAACAAGGGACTGCCATTCACTCTACCCCCTGCCGCCCAAACCCTAACAACAGACGCATCAGACTATGCATGGGGGGCTCACTTGGCAGGGCAGTGCATTCAGGGCAAATGGAACCCAAGTCAAAAGCACCTGCATATCAATCAAAAAGAAATGTTAGCTTTACAGAATGCTCTGACAGTCTTGAAGGACCACATCCT
>NC_056744.1:151752978-151755478 GCF_019279795.1 Protopterus annectens | reverse complement strand
ACACAAACACTCGGGTCACTCCAAGGCAAGTACAAATATGACTCATTGTCCATGCTGGTGTGAATGACCTGAGACGTACCTCCCTGGACTACTTGAAAAGAGACATAGAGGAGCTCTCTGAGCATGTAGCCCAGGCCGGTATGACCCTGACCTTGAGCAGCATCTTACCCTCACCAAGAATGATGCCACAATATGAAGACAAGATGATCAATTTCAACAATTGGCTTAAGTACTGGTGTCATTCAAAGGGGATCCAATGCCTGTCAGCTTGGGATGATATGCTCGACAAGCCCACGATGCTTCACTAGGGACTTGCACCCTTCCACCACCCTGGGCTTTGGGATATTTGCAAAGGCTACCCCCCCCCCCATGCCTTTTTTTTTTTGGGCAAAAAACAAAACCACCCTCCATAGTATCATGAGGATAAGAAACTAAGAGTAATGCTACTCAACGCCAGAAGTCTAAACCTCAAGATGCACGCACTCAAACTCTCCTTAGCATGGAGAACATCGATATCTGTGCAGTAACAGAAACCTGGTTTAGGGCTCCCGAGAGCACCCCAGCACTACCAGGTTATACCTCATACCATGCTTTTCGGCCCCAAAACTTGGACCGAACCACAAAAGGAGGGGAGTATCGATATTCATCAAAGATACCCACACCTCCAGATTGGTGGCAAAGCACGAAACATCAGAGACTATCCATGTGCAACTAACAGTGGGTAAAACTGCCTTCCAGTTTATAGCCTGCTACAGACCACCCTCCCAAACCCAGGAACCCCACTTGGCCTTCCTGAGAACACTGGAAAATATGAAGGTCTCTCCAAACACCATTATATTGGGCGACTTCAACTACCCAAACATAGACTGGGAGCATTACTCTAGCTCCAGCACCCTAGCCCAAAGGTTCCTAGAATTTATAAACTCAAATGCTATGGAACAACTTGTTACCACTCCCACAAGAGGGGAAAACATACTGGACCTGATCATCACCAACATGGGGACTCTATGCTCCAGACCAGAAGTGTATCCCTCACTGGTAAGATCAGACCATAAACTAATCTCACTGGATATTCACATCCCGACCCAACCCCCTGCCCAGAAAACCACAGTGAAAAACTTCTCTAAAGCAGATTTCACACTCCTCAAAACCGAGGTGGAATCCTTCAAAGCCCCCGGGCCTGTGGAAAATACGGCCCAGACCGCAGAATCCTTTATAAACGCATTCTATGAACACCTTCAGGAATGCATGGATCATGCGATCCCAAATAAAACCAAGACCCAGTCCTCCAAAGGCAGACGTCCTGTCTGGTGGACCCCAGCCATAAACAAACTATACAATTGAAGGAGAAAGCTACTAAATCATAGAGCAAAATCCCAAAAAGGGAAGGCATCACTGATCAGTATTAGCAAAAAACTACAGGCACTCATAAAATTGTCTAAGGCCAGCTTCGAGAGAAAAATTGCACAGGACACTAAGGATAATCACAAGGCTTTCTTTAGTTATGTTAGGAACCTGGGTGGTAATTCCCAGATATGCTCAGAATTATTCCAAAATGACAAAAAATACACCAAACCCACAGACATTGCCAACATCCTAGCTGACAGGTTTAGCGCAAACCCCCCCCCCCCACCAAAAGGGCAAATATCTATCCCAGCAGAGTGCTGCCCCCCTGACATCTCAGATGCTCAGGTAAGAGCCGCCCTCTCCAAAGCAAAAAACACAGCATCAATGGGACCAGACGGTGTCCTGGGCTGTGTCCTACATGAACTCCAAGAAGAGCTAAACCCAAACATAAAACTACTGTTCAGTCTCAGCCTTACTACAGGATATGTGCCCAAAGAGTGGTGTACAGCAACAGTGGTCCCTCTCCATAAAGGTGGTGCCTCAACGGATCCTGGAAACTATTGCCCCATAAGCCTGACTAGCTTGATCTGCAAAGCTATGGAAAGGATCATCATGGACCTCATAAATAAAGATATTGGGGACCTACAGACACTGGATCCTACCCAGTTCGGCTTTGTTAAGGGCAGATCATGCCTCTTAAACCTGGTTGATTTCTTTGAAACAGTCACCAAGGCCATTGACGAGGGGAAGGTGGTCCACACAGCCTACCTGGACCTCGCAAAAGCCTTCGATACAATACCCCACTCGAGCATTATAGTAAGCTCACCAGCTTAAATATAAACCCCTATGTCACTAGATGGATTGCAAACTGGCTCAAGGACAGAACCCACATGGTTAGAATTGCTGGAGCATTTCAGACTCCAAACCAGTTACAAGTGGTGTCCCACAAGGCTCAATCCTGGGACCTCTCTTGTTCGGTATATATTTCTCAGAGGTACAGGCCAACAAGGAAGGACTGTGGCTGACTAGGTTCGCAGAGGACTGCAAACTGGGCACCATAATCGACTCTCCAGCCGACACAAGCATCCTCGAAAAGGGCCTCATAGAAACAGACAACTGGTGCCAGAGCCATGGCCTCAAGCTAAATGCCAAA
>NC_056744.1:151587978-151747978 GCF_019279795.1 Protopterus annectens | reverse complement strand
CCTTTTAGCATTGGTTTGAAAAGATGAAAGTGTATAATAGACCTGATTGAAATAAGAATGTTATCCCTAGTTCTAGCTACACTATTGGAATAGAGACTGACCCCAGCAGCCCTTTGCGGTTTGTAGGTGGTAAGCAGTTGTTTATTATTTGACAGAAGGGGGTGATTTGGAAGGTACTAAGGTACTACTGGAGTAGGAGTCTAATTGCTGGGCAGGCTGATGAGGTATGGATGATTTCATGGGTTAAGGTATGCTGAGTATAAGATAGATGGTGGGCAAGCTTGAGACAGTTGAGTGCTTTTAGCTCTCAACAGTGGTGGGTCTGGTAAGGTTTGTTGCAAGAAAATCTGGCGAATTTGTTATGGCACTGTTCAAGTTTAGAACTAAGGGAGGCTTGTAGGTTTGCCATGATAGGGGCTCCATATAGGAAAAGGGGGTAAGAGGTAAGTGGGAGTTAGTTACCTTGGTGGAGTCTGTATAGAATTTTTTTACTCTATGTAGGGTGCCTACTTTTGATGGGTTCTCTTGATGTTGTTGTAGATATGTAAATCGAATTTAATAATTTTATCGATTGTCATGCTAAGTAGCTTTGTATGTGGGATAACTTCAATCTTGGTATTATTTAAGGAAGAAATTTTAAAGTTATTTTTCATGGAAATGGGATTTTGGAAAAAAGAGAATTAATTTATTTTTTTGGGATTTAGTAGCAAGTGATTGTCATGTAGCCAACTTTCAACAGAGGTAAAGGCTTCTTGGGTTATTCTCTGAAGATGTATTACTTTGTCAGAAATGCATATTAGGGTAGAATCATCAGTGTATTGTATGAAGGAACCTTGCTGAGAAGATATAAATTGTTGGTGAATATATTAAAGAGTAGAGGGCTGAGACAGGAGGCATGTGGCACACCAGTATTGACAGGAAGGACGGGAGAAAAATTGGAGAGCAATTTAACAAACTGGTAACCCATAGTAGTATGGGCTTTGATAGACCAAGGGAAAATAGTTGATAGATGAGCTTTTGGTGAGAGACTAGATCAGAAGCTTTAGTGAGATCAAGGAGTACAGAGGAAACAAGTTTGTCCTCTTCTCTGGCTGTGTTAATAGTATCTGTGAAAGTGTTAAGGCTGTGGAAGTGCTATGGGCAGGTCTAAAGCCATACTGTGTGGGAGTCAGGAGATTTTCCTGAAGAATATGTTGAAGTTGCTTGTGAATGGACTTCTCCAGAATTTATGACAAAGGGGATATGGCAGTAGGTCTGAAATTGGTTATATCAGATGAGGTTCCTCCTTTACGATGGGGGATAATGAAGAATTTTCTCCATTGACATTGAATGCATGATTCTTTGATAGATCTGTTAATTAGAGGAGGCACAGGATAGGCTATGGAATTGTCAACAAGCTTAAGGTATTTTGCTGGGAGATTACTTGAAGGAGAACAGGGTTTCAATTTAAGAAGTGGCATTTTGATGTAGGAGGTTGTGATAGGTTTTAGGGTGAAATGGGGGTGTTTTCTGTCTGACAAGAAAGCATGTCAGGATTGTTAGGAGGAAAATCTTTAGTAAGTGCTTTAATGCTTTCTGTAAAATGTATGTGTTAAATTGTGCAGCTTTTTTGGAAGGAGTGTTATTTGTGGCAGGATTAGGAGTGGTGAATGCTCCAGGGAGAAGTATATTATTAATAGAAGACCAGAAGTTTTTAGGGTTAGAAGACTGATTTAGTAAGGGGTTACTGAAGCAGAATTCCTTGTCTGCAATAATCTGTCTTTTAGTATGGCTGTGTAGTTCTTTATGCATATTTTAACTGTTCTTTCCAAGCCCTATATATTTCATACATTAGGTGCCTGCTTTGAGTGGATCACCAAGGAGCATGGTTATTCTGTATTCTTCTTGTCCTAGTTGGAGCCAGACTCTTGAGGGTTTACAGGAAATGTGAGTTAAATTTATGTATAGCTTTGTTGAGTGGAATATTTTTCAGGATAGACCAGTTAAGCTTACAATTCTGTTAAATATGTCTGGGTTAAAGTTATTGAGGTTACGGGAAGTTCTAAGTAAGTGTTGTTTGACATGATGGATACTGAGTCTGTTTGCATATACAGGGAGGTGATCACTGTGGAGATCAGAGAGGGTACCACTGGAGACGAAATTGGTGGAACTGGACTCCAATACCCAGTTGAGAATTGAACCACTGTTGTTGGGATATTTATAATGTGTGTGTGTGTGGGGGTGGGGGGGTAATTGAGTCAATCCAAATAGGTTTAGGCTAGTTGATGGATATTTTTTGGAGATAATCTGCCAATCAAAATTAATGTCACCTAGAATTATCTTTTCATTAGAAAGTGTATGTGAGGTCCAGTTGAGGATGTTTTCCAGGGTTATAGGATTATTACTTGGGATAATATAGAATACTGTAATATGGTAGCTTATGGTTATTTAGTTTAAGATGGGAGATCAGCGTTAATGTAATTTGGGAATAAGTGTATTCTAGGGTAGGATTTCAGCTACTTTACCACCTTTTTTGAGTGCTGTCAGCTCTGATGATATAACCAGGAAGTGATATGTCAGAGTCAAGTATATGGGGTTTTAGCCATGCCTCAGTTATGGGAAGATATTTGGTGTATTGTGGGAGAGCCAGGCATCGAGTTCTGAAATCTTATTGTAGATGCAACAAGTATTTAAGGAAATGATTTTAAGATGTTTGGGTGAGTTTGAGGTAGGGGGTTGGACTTTGATGGCTTTGATGATGGTGTTGTGGTCCCTGTCTTGAAAGAGATGGGTGGGCTGAGTAGGAGGGGGTTTGGTTTGGGATGCATTTTGGAGGCTACTGGGGAGTCAGGATGGGAGAAGGGGCTAGGATTGGGTTGAATATCCCCACAGAATTGTAAGAGAGAGAGAGAAAAATGTATAGGTTTGGTAAGCATGTTTTATTTTAACTAATTGTTAGTTTTATTTTGGTGTGGCAGGTGTGAATGTTTAGTAATTTGAATTTTAAGTAAAGATTGGGTGAGTCTTTGTATATACTGGAAGCAATTAGTGGTGATGTGGGGTGATTTGAATGGTTAGAGGTGGAGCACATAGTGGGAGAAGTGTGTATACAAGACTGACTGATGTGTGGTAAGTTGTAAGGTGATAAAACAGGAAGAGTAACAATGCAGTAATATCTAAAAGAAGCATTGTATGGAGCTTTTTAGAGAGATATGTCTGAGAAAGAGGAGCTAGAACACTGGGGTAACAATGTAGGAGGGGTAGGAGAACACTAGGGTATGAATATAGGAGGGGTAGGAGAACGCTGGGGTAACAGTATAGGAGGTATAGGGGAACACTGAGGTATGAATATAGGAGGGGTAGGCAACACTGGAGTATGAATATAGGAGGGGTAGGAGAACACTGGGAATAACAATATAGGAGGGGTAGAAGAACACTGGGGTATGAATATAGGATTGGTAGGGGAGCACTTGGGTACAAATGTAGGAGGGGTAGGAGAACACTGGGATATCAATATAGGAGGGGTAGGAGAACGCTAGGGTAACAATATAGGAGGGGTAGGAGTAGATAGCTGAGTGAGGTGGATGGTATAAATAATGATCACTGTGGTTAGTTATATGTAATATAAGACAGAAAAGAAAGTTAAAGTGCTTAAAGAAGATTGTGATTGAGTGATCCACCATGGGGATGGTCCTTCAGGGTCATTGTCACATTGCCAGCTTGGTCCACTGTACCAAGCAGAAGGCACAGAATATTATGACTAAGTGATCCATCACAGGGGTGGCCTTTTAGAGCCCACAATGCTGATTGACTTAGAGGAGTTTCTTGTATCACTGGGTGGAGGGGATGAAACAGCATCTTTATACATGGTGGTGGTATGGATGTCAGTGTTAAGCTTGACCCACACCATACATGTTTCAATAGATGAGACAGATGCTTAGTAGTATGTAGCAGAGGTTTGCATATGCATTTATTACATGTATAGTACGTATCCTAACAGACAGGCACAATGCAAGTTTCTTTTCGTAAGACACATCAGCAGTGTAACAGTTTGCAGGCACAAGAGAATGCAAGGTTGAATAACAGGGAATTTAATACATTTACACCCTTGACCTTTTTGTCACATTGGAACTCTGTAGCATATGCTGATGTGTTCACTATTGTGTTCTGCATGTTGTGCATTCACTGATAGAAGCACTACTGCACAATAGGTAGAAGTGGCTGAGATAGGAGAAGATGCTGACGTTGGTACCTTTGTAGGGTCTGGCAGTGGTACTGAGATACATGGACATGTGTTACAGTCTGAGTAGTCAGTGACAGTTGTCTTTGTCACTCAGGATGTATGTACCACAAATACTTCCTATGTGCCTGGAACAGCAGCTTCAGAGGTGCACATTGCTTTCTCAGTGGTGATAACCATCACAGACCCACAGCATAGGGATACCTGACACCATCCCAACTCATAACTGCCTTTTGAAATGCAAGCAGTATTGATGATAAACTCATAACTGCCTCCTAAAATGCAAGCAGGATTGATGATAAATCAGCAGACGTACAGGAGCAACATCCAGGTACAGTCTGATGCCATATAGTACACAATATAGCTGCAACTGTGTTGTGTTGTATGATATTCAAGAGGAAGCTACCTGGGGCCATTGTGATCTCTGTGTAGACCTGGCAATCAGACAGCATGATTCTGCTGGTTGACTGAGATCTGTGGTGACATGCTCCACCTCACTGAGCAATACAACATGTAAGACTTTTGGTCTCATATACCTTTCCCATACTGGCAGTGTTGCCCATGACAGGGGTTGGGCATGTTGAACAGCTGTGGCTGGAGATGTCAGAACACCTGACCTGACACCATTTATTGTGGGTGGCAGTAAGTAGTTAACAAAAGGAGTGATGTCCTCAGCAGTGAGCTCCAGCTAAGTCCACATCATGAAGTAGTACACCATCCTTGCAATAAGAGGGTTTGAGCCCTGCTCCCTTTCACCAACAATGTGACATCATGTCAGGGTCATGCAGCCGCTCCACATTCCTTTCAAAGGAGGAAATTATCCCTCACAGAATTTATTCTTGCACACAATGCACAGCCATATGAAGCACTTGTGACATGTTTCCCCCACCCACCTGTGTCCCCACCCAGTTTGTGTTGACAGTGTTGTGTCTGCTGCCACCTGTGCAAAGGATGATGACTGGGACCTGTAGTATTCTCCATTCTTTGTTGTAATAAGGTGGTAATAATGCATGCATTATGCTTATTGTGTGTCATTGTCAATTTAAGAATGTGTAACGCATAGTTGTTGACACCTTGTCAGCAGTGCCAAGTTGGTACCCATCCCTCCCTGTGGGTATTTTGCTGAGTGTATGTCCGCCATCTTTTAATAGCTATTGTTGCCTTCTTCTGCCAGTACTAGAGTGTATAGCCAGTGGTGTAACACAACCACAGAGTTGTCAGTCTTGCCAGTGCATGGGCATAAGTACAGATGTTTCAAAGCTGCAGGCTAACCCTTGACTGTCCTTACCTGGACCTAACTCCTACCAGTGTTTCCTCCTGTTAATACAAATTCTAACACTTGCTGTAAATTTTCTATACTGTACACAACATCTGCCTTATATTTTAAGTTCATACAGTGCATGGTAGATTTGTATGTACCCGCAGTTTCACTGTTATTGAATTGTACTTGATAATTGTTGGGCATGTGCAATGTCTTGACTACATTAATTGGTGTATATATGCGTGCTGTCTAGTGCCTCTGGGTAGTGGCAGAAAAGGGTCCTGTACCAGTCCACTCACCTGGTTAAAAACACGTATGCATATGCACATAAGTACATACATACATACATAATACATAATTAAAAAAGTAAATGATCGTGTTATGTAGCATGACATGTACTACAGACATCTTGCTGTCTCAGTGCCATACTGTACAGACCTACTGGATGTGTCCAGGCAACTAAACCATGTCTTTGTCAGCCCAAACAGAGGTTCAAAGATGGTAGGTGTCTGGCAATGGGCAGTTCGAATACAATTTTGCAGCAGTTTTGGGCTCAAGAGATAGCCAGCATCACATCTGTAACAGAGGACAAAGTTAGTTATTTTTGGGGTGGGTGGAGGGGATTAGTTACAGGTATTGTGTGTGTGTTTGTCAGCAATTTATCTACATACTGTTCAAGGATTTATCAACTGTATGACTCTTGTGGAAAAACATGGTAAAAGTTGGCATACTGGTCAGGCGTATGGCATATATAGGATTCATATAAACTGGTGCTGCACACACATTGCAAATAATGCTTTGTGCATCACACAATATCTGGCAATTCAAGAAATAGTAGCCTTTTGCTTTGATATAGTTCCGTCACTGTAGGGAAGATGGGGCTTTTATTTCCACACAAGTGAAATCTGTGCCACTAAGAACCTTGTGAAGTTGGGCAGTGGTATAGAAGCCACTAATGGTACGGCATCTTTCTTCTTTGCAATCCTGAAGAGCCTGACATGTAGCAGCATGATATCAAGGAACTTACTGTATATGTATGAATATCTCACATACTGCATGCCACATGGTTGACAACACCGCCAGTAATTATTCTGATAGTTCCCCCAGCCTCCCTCAGCTTCCCTTAACTTGAGCACTTAGCCAGTTAGCACTCAAATTGGTGGACAAAATAATGGACAGGCAAACCTGTACCCCTTCATCCCCAGCCTTCTAGCACTTAGTATTATAATTCAGGGAAGTTACTGCTTTTCACAGAAAGTTCTCTCTGTGAGAAGTGAATGTAAATATTTGGCTAATAAGGGAGGCATCCCTCTCATGACAGACAATATGGAGTGAACATCATGCAGTCACACACCCAGTCAGCCCCTACCATATTTGCAGAGAGACCAAACTAAAATGTCATATTCTGATGCCATAAAAAGTCTTGCTAAGCCTGTTAAAACTTGTATGAATAGTCCTCAGTGAAGGTCACTAAACTTGTACACACTTGCATCAACAAGTCAATGACAGTAAAGTTGCTCCTAATCAAGTAATACTAAGCTAGCCAATGGTAAAAATGTGTTAGCCAGTTGTTAAAGCACTCATCAGGCTGAACAAGGATAGGGTTACTGTCAACTGCCTTTCAGGGACCAGGATCACAGATATTAATATGAAGCTCAAGATCCATTTCAGAGACAAATATGACTAGGACATTACAGTGGTCCACATGGGAGTGAATGTCTTGGGTCAAATGTCCTGGGTCAAAAAACTCTGAGGCAGATGAAGAAAGATGTTGGAATCCCCTGGACTTGTAATGGTAGGACTCTGGTTCTAAATGGAATCCTTAATTCACAAAGAATGAAGTCTAAGTATAAAGAAAACATTAATTGTCTTTGGCAGCTGGCTTCCTTGCTGGTGCCATCCTGGGGATGGTGTGGGATGTCAAGTATGTTTCATTCTGCAATAAGATGATAGATGGCCTTTCCTGTTTTGCAGTGGATGGCATGCATCTCTCATTCAAGGGTTTCCATATGCTGCAAAAGCCCTTGCTTCCCCATCAGTGGGACAGCTTAGCAAATTCATCTAACCTTAAACTGGATAACATTAAGGCATCTCTTCTCAGTGTAAAAATCCGAAACACCACCATCCAGCACTCAGGTGTCAGCAACAAATCTTTATTTCACATCACTTATATCAATGCAAGAGCACCAGAACCATACCCATGTCGGCTACAAAGCCTTCTTGAGTGCAAAAAATCACACATACCTCCACCCCTTCATTTAAACAAACATCGAAACCCATCCCATTGTGTAATCAGAGATGTTCATTAAGACCTGGGGAAAAAAGTCCTCCCAACTGAATAATCGAATAATCCATTTTTTCTCTTTTTTTGTCCAAAATATTATGCCAATCTGATTTATCTGTATTAAACATTATTCTATCTATAATCACACGTCTAAACTTAGCTGTTTGATGTTTGATGGTTGATGGTATGTTTATACAAAGCATTAGACTGATGAGCATATCTGACATTGCTAAGGTGTTCAAAAATGCGTAACTTAAATGGACGAGAAGTTCACCCTACATAAAAAACTGACAAGTACATAAAACTAAATAAATAACCCAGTTCTATTCACAATCCCAATATAAGTGAATATTGAAAACATGTGAAGTGTTCTGGGAAGTAAATTGTTTTGTATTACATACACACTTACAGAAACTACAATGGTTACAGGGCTGACACCCCACCAAAAATCTCCCATACAATGTAGTCTGTTGTGCCCCAATGGTATTGTCATACAGTTTCTTATGATGATTGAACCAATTACCCAAAGTCCTACCCCTCCTATAAGAAAAAAGACATTTAGAGGGTATCGAGCCCCTCAGAGAATCATCAGACGAGAGAATCCCCCAAGGTTTTTGTATTAAGTCAGTCAAAGCAGACGTATTACTACCATAGCTAGTAACTAATCTAAGTGGAGCATCTGAAATTACTCTTTTATTTTTTTATTGTAATAATTCAATTCTTTCCAAACCCCTAATATAATTATAGGTTCATAGATAGGTACTAGGCTTTCGGCCCAAGGGCCTACGTAAGCCTAGCCAACAAGGTTTCTTGGCTTACGCCACCCAAAAAAGTTATTTTCCTGTGCCACTGTCGAGCAGAGACACAGAAGTGATCCCCGGGGTGTATTTCCTATTTCCCATCCACTCATCAAGATTTTTCTTGAAAAGTGCTATTTAAGAACTTTGTTTGACATAGATGGGTAGCCTGTTCCAGAATATGGGAAGTCTCTGGGACATGAATCTGTCACTCCAGCATGTTCTGTTTATTGTGGTGACAAGGTTTAGGTCCCTAGAGCTTGTAGCTCGGAGGGATTGGGATTTCTTTAGCTGTAGCATGTCCAACAGCTCTGGTTTTGACATAGCTTTATATGTTAGGCAAAGATCACCTCGGAGTAGGCGATATGCTACGGAGTAAAGCTGGAGTTTTTTGAGGTGGTCAGTGTAGGGCATTTGTTTGAGGCCAGTAATCCTCTTTGTGAGGTACTTCTGTGGCCTTTCCAGCTGCTGCAGATGTCTTGTGAGGTACATTCCAAAAGGGGCATTGTACTCTATAATGGGTCTAATGAGTGTCGAGTAAAGGGGAACAATGACCTCTTTTTTCCTGGATGAGAACCCTTTTATGATGAGGTGTGCCACGTAGAAGGACTTCCTGACTGCTGTGGCAATGTGACTATCAAAGGAGAGACTACTGTCCACCTAGGTCCCAAAGTCTCTGATCACATATTCGGTGTTAAGTAAATTGCTGCCTATGTGGTAGTTCATGGGTACAGAGTTTTTACCAAAGGGGATGACACTGCACTTTTTGGCATTGAGCTTGAGGCCATGGCTCTGATACCAGGCATCTGTCTCAGCGAGCCCCTTCTGTAGGATGTCCACATCATTTGGGGACTTGACTATGACTCCTAGTTTGCAGTCATCTGCGAACTTCATTAGCCAGAGGCCTTCTGTGTTAGCCTGTACTTCAGAGAAGTAGATACCAAACAGGAGAGGTCCCAGGACGGAAGTCTGTGGTATTCCACTTGTCACTGCTTTGAGGTTGGATTTGGAGTCTGCAACTTTTACAGTGTGGGTTCTGTCAGTGAGCCAGTTGGCAACCCATCTTGTGACATAGGGATTTATACCTAGTTTAGTGAGTTTACCTATAATTCCGGAATGGGGGATGGTGTCGGAAGCCTTGGTGAGGTCAAGATAGGCTGTGCGAACCACCTTACCCTCATCTACGGCTTTGGTGACTGCCTCAAAGAAGTCGATCAGGTTCAGGAGGCATGATCTGCCTTTCACAAACCTGAACTGGGTGGGATCCAGAGTTTGGAGGTTACCAATGTCTTTGTTTATGAGTTGCACGATGATACGTTCCATGGCCTTGCAGACCAGGCTCGTCATGCTAATAGGTCGATAGTTCCCGGGATCAGTGGTGGCTCCCCCTTTGTGGAGTGGGATAACTGTTGCTGTGCGCCATTCAGTGGGCACAAAGCCTGATGTGAGGCTATTATTGAACATGGTGTTTAAGTGGGGAGCCAGTTCGTTTTGAAGTTCGTGTAAAACGCAGCCTGGGATGTTGTCCGGTCCCATGGATGCTGTATTTTTGGCTTTAGAGAGTGCAGCTTTTACCTGCATAGTTGTGATTACAGGGACTCTGCATTCTTCCTGTATAGATATGGGCCCTTTAGGGGGTAAGGGGCGGGGGTAAAGTTAACACTGAACCTATCTGCCAGGATGTTGGCAATATTAGTTGGTTCTGTAATTTTCGTGCCGTTGTGCTGCAACTCAGAGCAGATTTGGGTGTTGCCATCGAGATTCTTGACATAGCTATAGAATGCTTTGTGGTTGTCCTTAGAAGTAGTGGTGATTTTGTTTTCGTAGCTAGTTTGGAGGATCTTATAAGGCATATCAGCTTCTTACTGAGGCTGACCAGGGAGCTCCTCCACTCATGGGATTTTACTCTCTTTTGCAACAGTTTCTTCCTTCTGTTGCACAGTTTGTTTATGGCAGGGAACCACCAGATTGGCTTCCTTTTTTTGGAGGATAGCATCTTGGTTTTGTTTGGGATAGCAAGATCCATGCCCTCCTATAAGTGCTTATAGAGTGCATTTGTGTAGGATTCAGCAGTTGTAACTGTATTGTCCATCTGCATGGTTGTCATGAAGTTCACCACTTTTGTCTTAAGAAGTATGAAGTTGGCTTTGGAGAAATTTTTTATCGTGGTTTCCTTAATGGGTGGTGGGGGCGGGATGTGGATATCCAGGGTGATTAGCTTATGGTCGGATCGGACCAACGAGGAGTTGACTTCAGGTGTGGAACACCGGTCACTCATGTTGGTAATGACTAGGTCTAGGATATTGTTGCCCCTGATGGGGGTGTGGATAAGTTGATCCAGGGCATTGGAGTTTATGTATTCCAGAAAGCTTTGAGCTAAGGAGTTAGTACATGAGTAGTTTTCCCAGTTAATGGTGGGGTAGTTGAAGTCGCTCATTATTATGGTGTTTGATTGAACCCTAATATTTTCCAGTAAATCAAGAAAAGAAGAGTGGGAATCCTGGGGCATGGTGGGGGATCTGTAGCAAGCTACAATTTGGATTGCAGTTTTGCCCAGAGTTAGTTGCACTTGGATAACCTCGGATGCATTATGCTGAGCAACTAGCCTGGAGGTGTGGATATCCTTCATGAATATGGACACACCTCTGCCTTTGGTGTTTCGGTTCAGGTTACATGGCCAAAAAGTGTGATATGAGTTATAGCCTGGTAGTGCAGGGGTGCTCTCTGGAGCTTTGAACCAGGTCTCAGTCACTGCACAGATATCAATGTTCTCCATTTTAAGGAGTGCCTCGAGTGAGTGCATTTTGAGATTTAGACTTATAGCATTGAGTAGCATTACCCTCAATTTTTGCTTGCCTGCTCCTGTTACGGTGGTGAATTTGTTATTTGAACCTTGCCTAAAAAACGCACTATAGGGGCAGCAAGAGCCTTAGCCAGTATCTGGAATCCCAGGGGTGACAGGTGCAGGCCATCTGTGGCGAAGCATTGTGGTCTGTCGACCATGTCATCCCAAGCAGACAGATACTGGATTCCCTTAGAATGACACCAGAAGCTTAGCCAATTGTTGAAGTCAATCATTTTGTCCTTGTACTGGGCAATGGCAGAATGCTACTCAGGGCTAGGGTCATACCTGCCTGGGCTACAAGATCGGAGAGCTCTTCCATGTCTCTTTTCATGTAGTCCAGGGAGGTACATCTCAGGTCATTCACACCAACATGGACAATGACAGAGTCATATTTGTACTTGTGGAGTGACCTGAGTGCGTGGGTTATGTGGCAGATCCTGACACCCGACAGGCAGCTGACAGTAACCTTCTCCTTGTTTAGCCTGGTGAGTGGGACATCAGTGTGCCTGACTATAGAGTCACCTATGACTAGTGTGCTGGGTATGTTGTTTTGCCTTATTGGCTGTGGTTGAGTGACACACTGAGTCTGTGGGCTATGTGTTATTTGGGTAGTGTTGGGGGATAGAGGTTGCTTGCGTTTCTGCTTTGGAGGTCTCTGTTGCTTAGATAAATTATTATTGAGAGCCTCTGCGAATTTTTTTGTGTTACTATGTGTGGATTTTGGTGGTGTAGATTTAGTGAGACTGTGTGATGTGTGTGGTGTGGTGCAAATGTTTACCTTCTCCTCATGACTGTCAAGTTCAGTCTTGGAGTGAGCTTTACCTCCAGTTTGGCTAGATAAGTGCATCTCTCACAGGTTGTAGTGTTGGGTGGTAGGAGGAGAGGGTTGTCTATGTACATGAGGCAATTTTCTACATTGCCTCAAGATGCCCAGATTCATCATCTAGACAGGAGAGAACACTGGGAGCTGACCATTGGACATGCCTGAATAAAAAAATATTTTCCTCTAGATAAGTGAAGAAAGTGAGTACAAGAGCTGTTTTTTTTCTAAGCAAGTGAGAAAAGTAAGTACAAAAACTGGTTTCCTCTAGGTAATGAGGAAGATTGAATGATATTGTAATTAGTAGCTTATTTAGTGCTTATAAGTTCTGAATAAAAAGTGCTGAGCACGAATAAGCAGATTTAAGTGCTAAAACTAAGAATCTGTATCTGCAATAGACGAGTTACAGGACAGAAACTAGTGCAAATGCAGGCTTTCATATCAGAAAGTTGAGAGAGATGGAAGAGATTGCCCAAACGGCTAATAACTACAATTTCTGGGCCAGAACCACTCCTTATGTGGTAGACAGGTTACCTAGTGCTTACCACTCCCACTGATAAGCTAGAAGGCTTCCTTCTAACACAGAAAGGCTTGGATGGCTCAGAAGCTTACATACAGTCCTGGATACAGCACATCTGTATCTGGAAGACTAATTACAGGAAAGGTAGGAAACAGGCTTAGTTTTTTTTTTTTTTTACAGAAAAGTAGCAAAAACAGTAGTAAAAACAATTCACATGCAGTGCAAGCAAACACATGAGTATTTAGCAATATTACACCAAACACAGTTTAAAAAGTGCAATTAAATTAAAATGGACTAAAAGCAAATGCAGAAAGAGTTTATTGGGTAGAATGTGTTAAAGAGATAGGACTGGGGGAGTGTCCCAGATCAAATCTATAGTGGGGCGGGCAACTGCAAAAGCCACCAAATATAAACTACAAGCTAAAAATAGGGACGGTTGGTGGGACAAAACAGTTTCAACAGAGATCTAAGCAACAACTAACAGTACAAACTCTAAAACCAAAAAATATACTCAGCTCTGTATATTTGCAGATAGATTGGAAAGCAATAACTAACAGTACAAACTCTAAAACCAAAAAAATATACTCAGCTCTATATATTTGCAGATAGATTGGAAAGCAGTCTCTCAGAACACAGGTTCCAGCAATTAAATGCAGGCTCTTACTTGATTGAATAACATTCTGGTATTTGTATCCTGTGTTACAGAATCTAGTAACCAACTCTTGGTCATATAAAACCAACAATTCACCCAAAGAACAAATCCTATAAAGCCTCATAAATTGGGCTTTAGGAATGTTCTTGACAATGTGCCGGGGATAACAGCTATTAGTCTGTAACAAAGTATTGACCTGGGGATGCGTCCTATGAATTTGTGTACCCAAGGTCCCATCCTGCTGTAGATGAATTTCAAAATCTAAAAAATTGTGTGGTGTTGAAGTTAAGGGTAAAATGTATACCCCACTTGTTTTTATTTAAATAGGTAACAATTTCTCTTAAATAATCCTCCTGTGAATGCCAAACCATCCAACAATTGTCAAGGTAATGGTGTCAGATATCCATAGATTCCAAAAAAAGATTATGCATAGGATCATAAATCTGTTCCTCAATATAACCCATAAAACAAGTATGAATAAATGGGGCAAATGATGCCCCCATAGCAGTGCCCTTAAGTTGCAAAGAACACTGATCTTTAAAATAAAAGATATTTTTGGTTAATATATGTTCAATGTGGCAAAGTAAAAAAGGTGTTAAATCCTGGGCTATATAGAGGAATGCGATTCAACCAGTATTCCAAAGCCAGCAGACCTGCTCAATGGGAAATATTAATATATAATGCTGACACATTGTGCACATATATCACCTTAGTTCCAACTGCATCTCTTTAATAATGTTTAAGAACTCCATAGTATCTTGTATACGAGATCTCACCTGTACCAACAAAGGTTTCAAATACTGAGTGAGAAAGGCAGACAAAGGTTCTGAACACTTCCCAGAAACTATTAGTCTGCCTGGAGGTTAGTTTAAAATTTTATGTGTTTTTGGTAACATATAGAAGTATTGCTTCAAGGGATCTTTAACCATCAATTGAAACTGAACTTCCTTAGTAATAATACCCTCCTCCAAGGCAAGCTCCAAAAAATGATTAATATCAGATTTAAGTACCGGAGTAGGGTTCAAAAACATCCTTTGATAAAATCGTTGATCTAATAGTTGTTTATGTGCCTCTGCTGCATACATGGCCCAATCCCATACTACTACCGCACCTCCTTTGCCTGCTGGACTAATAACCAGTTGTTTATTTTTAGAGAGATTTATCAATGCTTGTCTAGGTGCAAAAGAAGAATTATTATGTGAACTCTGTAAATAGGATCCTTACATGAAATGTAAATCACGCAATACCTGATGTTGAAAAATTGCTACACTCTTATTAAGAGGTGGTGTAAATGTAGACGGTTTGAAACAAAAAACGTCAGGTCATATTCCTTATTAACTGATTTATTATGAAAAAATACCATTAAATTCAACAATCTACAGATTGAGATGACATCTTGAGCAAACACATCCCCAGGCACTAAGTAACTGGACACAAAAAAAAACAAGACTTTTATTGAGTACTTCAATTTCAATAGAAGATAAAGGGGAGAAAGAAATATTAAGAACATTACAATTATCTACTGTGATGTCATTAGATGTAACAGGGTTTCTAAAGTGGGTACTACGCTTATGGTGTTTACGTCCACCCAGTCTGTGACACACAAAGGGAAACTGTCATTTTTCTCTTTAGCAGAAGGGGCGGTAGATGGTGTATCTAAATCAGTATCAGTATGGAGGAAAACTCTTCTCCCGATCCACCAGAGATACCACCAACTTTCTTAAGAATTGGCTTTTTCCTCTTACGTTTAGCCGGAAGTTGGGGTCATTGTTTACTATCAAAAAACTTAACAGTTTTCTGAAGGGTAAACTGTTTTGATAATCCCTCGAATCTCTAGAGAATTGTTTAATCATACGCGAGTTTAACTCTTTTTCCAATCCAGTTAAATCTTTTGTCAACTGTGCAAACTGTTCCCAATATGAAGGATCACCTTCATGTGGCTTTATTTGTTCACAAAGTTGGCCAACCTGGGACAGTAATTCAACAGTTTTTCCTTCATAAAAAGAATGTAACACTTTTACAAACAACATTGAGGCCACATGTAAGGCTTCCTGCCACTCTGATATTAATTTTCCTGTCTTTTTTCAGTGCCAGGAGTATCATTAACAGATTGCTCAGTCTTGGGACAGTGCTGCATCTGGAACAAATCCATGTATATGTAGTTACAGAAAACTTGTTTAAAATGTAAAGAAAGCACTTCCATACTAGGGATGAGTGCCTACCATGCCTTTAAGCCTGCTTGAAGTTGCAGTGATGTTTGCATATTTGTCAAGGACCACAGACTGAGACTCAAAAACTGATCTTGATGTGATGCAGTGGTGCAGCGGTTAGCGTTGTCACCTCACAGTAAGAGG
The DNA here is from genome assembly GCF_019279795.1 of Protopterus annectens. Lineage (NCBI taxonomy): Eukaryota > Metazoa > Chordata > Ceratodontiformes > Protopteridae > Protopterus > Protopterus annectens. The sequence continues at coordinate 151,732,226 of NC_056744.1, read as the reverse complement.
TTCTCTGGTTCAATTCTTAGCTGGAGTGCATTCTGTGTGGAGTCTGTATGGCCTCCCTGCATTCACATGGGGTTTCCTCTAGGTGCTCTGGTTTTCTCCCACATTCCAAAGACGTGTCTGGAGCATTTCTCCCCCATCCTCTGCTGCAAATGGTCTCTGTCCCAGTCAGTCATTCCCAGTAAACAAATGTTAAATAAATAAATGTGCAGTTTACCATAGACAAAATAAGCTAATAGTTACCCTCTTTGTCTCTAGGGGATCATGTTCATAGGTTCATAGGTTCATATTTGTATTATGCCCCCGGCATTTTACAAGCCTGCTCCCCATCGCTTTAGGCTTACGCCACCCCTTTCTTTAGTATGGGGAACTATACCTTTTATTTTGCAAAGCCTTCCCTGTCGACACTGAGGTGGAGGTAATCCCTGGGGTATATCCGCGATCTCCCATCCATTGGTCAAGATTTCTCTTGAACAAGGCAGAGGAGGTCCTCTGGCTCACATGTACCGGGGATTCTGGTTCCACAGCATAGGGAGTCTTTGGGTGATAACCATCCCCAGTTAACGCCCCATTAATAAGTCAGTCGGAGGTTTAAGCCCCCGCCTGGTGGCTCTTTTTGATCTAGATTTTGATTTGAAGCATATTCATCAAATCTGGGCTTCACATGCCCAGGCAAGGGTCACCTCTGATTGTGTGTGTTTACTGATTAGAGCTGAGTTCTTTCAGTCAAGCATAGATAGATTTGAGGACCCTTTTATCCTTTTGGTGAGGAACTTTTGGGTCTCTTATTGGTCTGCAAGTGTCGGGTCAGATACATTCCAATGGGGCATTGTACTCAATCATTGGTCTGATGAGGATGAGTGAATCATTGGTAACCTCCCCTGATCTAGATGAGAATCCCTTCCATGATAAGGGGTGGGCAATGTAGTAGCTGGGTCTTCCTAACTACTTAGCTACAGTCGTAATGACTTTAGCTACATGGGTGTTCTCCCCAGGTCCGACTACTTCTTCTGTGCTCAGTGTCCCTGGACCTATCCCTAGTGCTCAGTTTCTTGCTTCCTGGAAAGGGTATGACTTGCATTTTTGTGGCATTTAATTTTAGGGCCGTGGCTCTGGCACCAGTTATTTGTTTCTGTGGAGACCCAGTTGAAGGATAGTGTAGTCGTTGTCTGTTCTACTATGGCGCCCAGTTTGCAGTCTACTGCAAACTAGTTTAGTAGCCATCTCCTGTGTTTGCAGCTACTAGAAAGTGTGTCAACAAGAGTGGCAGAGGACTGGCATCTGTGGGAAGAGGGCCCAGACAGGGAGTGAGCCTGCTGACATGGCTGCAGCAACAGGCTTTGAGTGGGTTCTGGTCACTTCAGTCCTTCAGCAACATCTTGTGTCATCTAACATTTAAGCTGATGAGTGATGTTTGACATGATGCCGGGGTATTGTATCAAGGTCTTAGCCAGATCAATCTCGAAAGGGTATGGATCTAAGGCTTCATCAATGGCTTTTGCGCAGGACTGCCTTTCAACCAAGTTTAAAAAGGCATGATCTGACTTGACAAAGCCAAACTGGGTTGGATCCATCCAAAGCACCCAATAAACCAATTTGATCCAAAGTTTATGATCCTTTATGGCTTTTATTATAAGGCTTGGTCAAGCTTCGGGCCGGGCAATTACCAGGGTCGGTGGAGGGCATAATTTGTGAAGTGGACCAGCAGCACCAGTGCGAAGTGGGGGGGTAACTTTCCAGAGGTAAGACTTGATTAATGTTGTGTCCTAGCTGTGGTTTAATTTTGTATTGTCCTGTCCCAGCCACAGTCGTATCACCCCAGCCGTTTCATGATGCTGTGTTTTTTGCTTTGAGAGCAGTTTCACTTGGGCGCTTTTGATGTTTGGGGCTGCAATCATTTTGCAGCTATCTCTCCTTTGGGGGAGGGGGTGAGAAGTTTGCACCGAACCTGTCAGAAGCCTTCCTGTTGGGAATGTCTGTAGGATCAGTAATCGAACCTGTATTTTGAACTGTCAGAGCATTTCTGATCATTTTCCAGGTTTCTAACAGCATACCTGTTCTGAGCATGATTGTTCCTTGAGTCCAGGTTTAAGGCCTTAGAATTTTTTTTTCTTTTGATTGTTTTTTTAGCTTTTTCTTTTTATCTGTCTTCTTTTTTGGGTAGTCTACTCTTATAGGTTAGTTTTACTCTATCTTGTAGTAGCTCTGTCTTGTTGTAGAGTTTGTTTATGGTCAGTGTAGTAGCTTCCTCCTTTTTGCCTTTGTTTTGTTTATGGTTGGGTTCCACAGGGATTGCTGCATGGCCTTTGGTAAGCAGGTGCTGTGTGCTTGGGCTGATTGAGTCCATATTTCGCTTGAGCATTGTTTTCTGGTAGAAGGCTCGGGTCTCTTAAAGGAGACCACACTAGTTCCTAGCTACTAAGTCGGCTTTTGAGACCACACTAGTCTTGTGGGGTTTTATTTCAGGCTTTTGGTTCTGATGAGGACCCAGCGAGATTTCAGTAGGGGGTGGATTGTGACGAGATCTCACTCGGTGTTGAACATTGATCTCCCATGTTCGTGATCCTCTGATCGAGTATGCTATCTCCTTCCAGGATGGGATTTGAGTTGTTCATGGAATTGTGTAACAGGAATTCCTTGTGTTTGGCATGAGGGTGTTTGGGGTCAGATAAAGTTCCCAGTCCATATTTTGGTAATGGGCTAGTTCTAGTATGATTTTGTTTGGTGATACATTTATATTTGGTAGTGTTTTCAGGAAGTATGTGTGTGGTTGAGATTTTTGTGAGGGTACTAGTGTTTGCAGGTTTTGCATGTGCAGTCTTGTCACGGGTTAATTGCAGGTACATGATGGTGTTTCACGATCATGCTTGCTCACGGGTAATTGCACCTGATGGTTCAAGCCAATACTCTTACTTGGTGTGGGTGTCTTTTTCCTGATTTTGGGATGGATATGGATTTGGTATCCTTTCTTGGTATTGGGGGGTGTCTCAGGAGCCTTGAACCAGGTTTCAATACAGCACTGACATCGCCTTTCTCCATACTGAGAAGGGCCTCGAGTGCTATCACAGCACAGACATTAGACTTCATACTGTAAAAGATTACCCCTTATTTTATATTTTTTGTTTCCAGGGTGGTAGGTTTAGAATAATTTCCTGCCCTTTGTTTATTTATGGGGTAGGTGGAGCCTTGCCAATATCCGGAATCCCAGGTGACAGGTGCAAGCCGCCCCTTTGCGGCAGCGTGGAATGTCCCAGCATGTCATCCCAGGCAGAGGATACTGATCCCTTTTTGCGACGCGGCTCAGTTGTCCAGCCATTGTTAAAGCCGGCAGATCTATACTGATAACCTTTGAATGATTTGGTGTGTTTAGGATACTGCTTGTGGTCAGGGTCATCATTGCTTGGGTATTCATAACAGAGCTCCTCAATGTCTCTTTAATGCTAGTCCATGAGGAGTACGCCCCAGGTCGCTTTATCAGAGAGCGGGCTGTTGAATGAGTTGCTATTTGTACCTGCTGTTGAGAGACCTGAGTGCTTGCGTTATGTGTGACGGATTCTCCTGCCTCCGGCTGACTGACCACTTCACCTCCTTACTGTGTCTCATCAGCTGTCAGGAGTCTAGCTACCTCACCTTCTCCCAATGACCTTCTGGTCTGGCACAGTTGGGGCCTTTAAGGGTTGTGGACTGTTTGACACTCTGACTGTGAGTGTCTATGTGTTGCATTTTTTGCGGTGTTTTTTGTGACTGGTTTTGTGCTGTTTTGGTGGTGTTCATGTGTTGCCCAGTGGGTCTTTGTTGTACATCGGAGGTTTGGCTTTGTGTATTTGAGACTATTTGCATAGGTTGTGGTAAGAGCCCAGCTGACTGGTCTTAGATGTTGTAGAAAAATTCTTGTAAGCAATGACTCCATAATCCCAGGTGACTTCAATTTTCCAGCCATAGACTGCAACACCTGTATCGTGAATACAGGGTATGCCCAAAAATTTGTGGATTTGATAAATAAGAATTCCCTGATCAGGTAGTTGGTAAACCCACTAGAGGCTTATATATTCTGGATCTGATCCTCACTAATATTGCCTGCACTCCCCTAGTCTCTCATGCTCTAGATAAGTTAGACCATAAACACATGACATATAGTCACAGAAACACCATACTCCTTGTAACCAACATCTATGTATTTAAGGATTTCTAAAGGGCAAACCTTATTTAGTAATATGATGAAATCTCTAAATTTACTTTTGACATCACTACTGCTGACTATGACACAGCCAACTTCACTAAGGCGTATTAACATATTCATAGCTGTAGCAGTCTTAGCTAGACCCAAATAAAATGGGAAATTTAAAAACACCCCCTGGTGTTCAACTGACTTAAACAAACTTGATAACATGCAAAAGAAATTCCTTAACTTGTAAAGTAAGGCTAGAAATCCTCAGAATGAGGATTGTAGAAAAAATGTCTCCAAGAAACCGAAAAGCAGTCTAAGGATCAGTAAAGCGAATTATAAATGGAGTTTAGCTTCATCATCCAACACCTGCCTCTTCTCTGGAATAAACTTCCTGTGCAAGTTAAGCAATGCAGTTCAACACCCTCCTTCGCATGTAATCTGGATGACTTAAATTTAGCCTGGAAATAACTAGCCTGTCTTTCCCTCCTTGAGAAAGGGTACAAAACCTAAGTGTGAGTATTGGTAAGGCATTCACTTGACATTGACTAAAATAGCCTTGAACGTCCTATGTATCCTCTGAAGCCTGTTAGAGAAATGCCTGCAAAATACCCAAAATGTCCCTAGCGGGTCACTGAAAGTTCTCAGCAGCTAAGATAAGAGCTACACATACTTTGGTATCCAAAGAGATAGGAAGACCACTCAGTCCCACAGATTCAGATTCTGGTTGAAATCTGTTGACCAAGGTATTGGTGATATTGTTATTTATTATGCAGTGATTAACTCGCTGGTCTTCTGTCAAGATATGTTATGTCAGCTACTCTCTCTATCTTTTCTAAGTCCTTAGCCTGGAAGGACACAAAACCTAGTCAGCAATGGCAGTGGCTAATGTAATCAAATGCTGCTGAGTGCAGTCTGATGCAAATGTCATAATGGTTATAGTGTGCAAACTGCACATTTTCAGTGTGGTTTCTATCCAGATGCAATTGTACAATGTGGCACTCCAGTGTCTGCTGTGACAGCTATGAATCATGACATTTTTATTCCCTTGATTTTAAATGCCATTATTCACTCATTTGCTTGTGCTGCATTGCTTGTCTGTGTTTATGCACTCATTTGCTTGTGCACTGCACAGTGAGTGCTGTTATGTAGATAAGTACCTAACACCTATGGCTAAACACCACTCTTACCATTGTCAAGAACCATGCAAAAGGCTGTTGCATACTACACAGAGCCTATGAATTCCATGTTATTGTACTATACCATTATCCCATCTTGTTTACCACATGTTAATTTTGTTTGCCACCTCTATTTTTATGCAGATGTTTTCATGTCCATGTTTGTTAGGATATATAACTACACTCAAAGTACTGCTCTCCACATCACAGACCTATCGGAGTCTCTGAAGGTAGTTAAGAGCCAGTCCCATTGATTTTTTTCCTTTCATTATGAAGCTTAGACTGCTCCTGTTTCCTCTCATTCCCTTCTTCAGTCCCCCACTCAATGTTACATTTTTTGACCTGTTAGATATTTAGTAAGTCACCAAAGGCATAACAAGGGTGGGATGAAGGGGGTGCTGGATTTTGGGGGAGTGAGATTGTAAGGCACTGATGTTGCAAAAGTGCATTCAGAAATGAATGCAGATACTTTTGCAGTCACTAGTAAAACAACAAGATGCTTTTTGTGAGGTTAAGTAATAGTTATTTTGGCCCTCAACTTGGAGAAGGCCTTTTTTTGGTCCTCAGCTGTGAGCTGAGGGGGACACCAGTCTGGGGAACTGCACAGAGTGTGGTTACAGATAACCAGGCTATGCTTCACTATCTCTCTCACCTCCCTATCCCAGTAGCATGTTAAGAAAACATCCTGGTGTCATTGGTGACCCTCAGTCTGGAAGCAGTTATTCTTATCTAGCCACTGTTCTATTTCCTAATGCTCCAACAAAGTCATCAGATACTTCTTCCACATGCAACTGTAGCTGTAACATTAGTCTTTTATTTCCATTCTTGCTTCCCCTTAGAAAACTGTTCTGTATCACATTGTTTAGGCCACCTTTATACAGCTTAAATGGTGTAATAATTTTTGTGCTTTTACCACTGTTCATACATCAGATTAGAAGTTAATCATTTTATGTCTTCTTAGTGTGTCTTTCCTAATTACCAAATTCTGTCTTAAATTCTCTTTTGAAAAAAAAAAAGTCAATAAATAGCTTTGCACTGTTTCTGTAGAGTATTAGCATTTGTTGTATGTGATGGGTAAATGCTTTTGTATTTGTCATTTTAACAAGCTTCCTATGTGTTGACCCTTTAAACATACTGGTATGTGGTTTTATTTCCCATTTCTATACAGAGGCTTATAGTGTGCTTGGAGGGAGCCATCTATATCCATAACATTAAGGACATGAAGCTACTAAAAACTATTTCTGATACTCCTTCAAATCCCACAGGTAAGTGGTTACTACAAACAGTCGTATATGGTCACACCGTCTGAGGTTTATAGTATATCTAGCAGTGGCGGAAAAAGGTGAATGTCTAGTGGTGCAGCTTATCTTAGTAAATAGTACTGTAGAGAAAACATTGGAAACTGACGATGTAGCACTCCTGGGTTTGATTCCCAATATTTCCCCCTTGTTATTATCCTGCTCTGATTGCCTAAGAAGACCAGTGGTTTGTGTCAGACTTAAAAGGATGCACTTCTGCCTTTTGGGCTTGCTTGATGAGAAAATATCAACTTTTCAAAGGGTCTTGCAGGTGCTGTGCTGATTGAGTGACATGCTGAGTATTCTGTAGTTTTTTTCACCATCCAAGGTTGTGGCATACAGTCCATCAGGAAACATTTTTGCTGCTTGTACTCATTTTATGTTATAGATGGTTACTATTGTTTTATAACATTGCACTGCACTCCAGTTTCCTAGATTTTCTTAAGTTCCAAGAGTTGTTAATATTGTGCCTCTTAACCAAAATGCAACTGTCTGCTGCCATATTCCAAATATTTAATATTCTCTAGCAGTTAGTGTGCCGTGATCCCACCCTAATGTCTCTTCACCCAATCATTGTTCCTGTACCTTCAGTTGCACCCTTCTAATACTAATGCTGCATCTCAATGGAGGAAACATATACAGGTTTGGTTGATCAATGCAGATGTTTTAATACTAGATCCGTGAACTAAAGTAACATTGGGTCTAGTTATCTTTGTAATGTGAGGGGAGTAACTTTGATTACTGAATCTTAACAGGTAGAAGGGCCCCATGAAGTGGTTACTATATCTCTTACTGCATTTAGCTGGTTTACTGATGATTTAAAAATAATAAAGTGCCTGCAATGGCTAAAGCACATACAAAGTCTGAAACACTGTATACATAAGTACTGCATCTGTAAGGCTAACATATTTTTTTCTTAATTTCTAGGACTTTGTGCACTTTCAATCAATCATTCCAATTCATATTTAGCATATCCTGGCAGCTCAAGCATTGGGGAAATTCTGGTTTATGATGCAAATAATTTGGTAAGCACTTTTTTTTTGGCAAAGTTTCTTTTTCTTTTGAACTGTGAAAAAAAGAAAAAACGGAGGATACAAATCACGCCAGCCAAAGGATTCCAAAGATATTTTTTACTTATGCTTAGTTAGCACTTTCATGCAAACCATTGCTTGCACTTCCTCAGACAAAGCAAGAATAAAACACATTGCAATTTATATTTACAGATGCTAAAGCCAAGCCCAAGATCAATTAAATAATTTACTTGTGCTTAGATAAACCAGCCATTTACCAACAGTACTTAACTAATTAAAGCTGCACACATAAATAAAAAGAATACATATAATATATTCCATTTTACTAAACCAACTACCTAACATTCACTTTAAAAATGTATAACAAAGATTCTTTACATATATTTATATCCTAAAAACTACAAAGCTTTACATTTTTATATATATATGTGCATATGTACACAATATTAGAAATACTAACATGGGAATACTTGATTTTCAGGATTTCCCAAGTTCAAATATAAACATACTTAGGAAGAAAAGTTCGGTGGACATTTTACTGAGTAAGAACAATGACTTTAAAGTATACAATTACACGGACTTTGTTATTTGCCCTGATTTAATTGAACTTTTAGCTAAAGGTTTTTCTTTTGTCACACCACCAAAGTTTGATATTGCAAGAATATTATGTGATTTAAAAATGTTCGTCCGAAAATTGAATTTGAAAATAATCTTTGGAGATCAGAATAGTTTTCAATATAGCAATGAAAAAGTTTCAAGTGTATTTAATCCTCCTCTAGACAACAATCTAGTGATTTTAGAAAAAATGTCTGAAATTCATTTGAGAAGCTTACATAAAGATATTTGTAAGAATAAGCTTCTGGCATTTAAGGAATTAGACTTAATTACACATATGAAGGTTCATGAAATAAGAATAATGAAGCCTGACAAAGGTGGTGGAGCAGTTCTTATGTATGAAAAAGATTATTTTGAGAAAATGCTTTGCCTATTGTCCGGTGATACATACAAAAAAGTATCTTTAAATGAGTTTAACCAAGCTTATAAAAAAGTAAAAGATTTTTTAAGTGAATTGTTTATGGATGGTTCCATCACACTTGATATATATCATTACTTTACCATGGCAGCACCCACTACACCGGTGCTGTTTGGTATTCCAAAATTGCATAAAAACATCCAAAACCCCCCATTTAGACCTATAATTGATGGACGTAATTCCGTCACCTACCCCTGTGCTAAATGGGTTGATAACAAATTGAAAGAGTTCCTTAAGACAGAAAGCCAGATTTGTAAAGATTCCTGGCATGTTTTGGAGTGTCTTAACGAAATTCCTTTTAAATCTGACCTAATTTTTGTGACGGCTGATGTTAGAAATTTATATACCGTCATTCCTCATGAAACAGGGTTAGAATGGGCACGGGAATTTTTGTTACAGAAAAAGTGCCCAGGGAACGATGTTGATTTGATTATTGCCATTTTGGACATCATTTTGACAAATAATTATTTTATGTTTGGAAAGGACATATACTTGCAGTCAACAGGAGTAGCAATGGGTTCTCCAGTTGGGGGTGGTTTTGCGAACACAATAATGGCTTTTTGGGAACAGACATTCCTTTTCACCCATGACCTGTTTAAGAAAATCATAGTTTGGTACACACGCTATCAGGATGACATTCTTATGATAGCAGATTGTGCATGTGAGGAAGTTACCGAACTGATTAGTAAAATGAATTCCTTTGTTTCCTTTTTAGAATTTACTCATGAAATTGGCGATACATCTATTAATTTTTTGGATATCAACATAAGTAAAGATCTAAAAAGAAATGTTTTTTCCACCCAGATATATAGAAAACCAACATATAGTAACTCCTTCCTGCATTTTGCCAGTTGCCACCCCTATTATCAAAAGAAGGGTGTGGTCAAAAGTCATTTTGTTCGTGCTTCACGAATGTGTTCCACTGATGTGGCATTTGAGGAAGAAAGTCGGAAACTTTGGGAAATGTTTAACAACAGAGGGTATTCTGACAAATTATTAAACGCAGTTTCTAAAGAGGTTAATAACAAGAGGAAGGTAGGAATTTTTGCACCTCTATATAGGGATACACCTATAGTGGATGATAATGGTATTCCTGACCACATGTTAGGTGATATTGACCTTGATAGTATGAACTGTAATATAGATAATCAACTTAAGAACAATAATGTAAATAAAAATGAAATTAATTACATTAGTTTTTTAACACAGTACAGTCCATACGCTACACAAGTTAGAGGTGTTCTACAAAGTAACTGGGAATTTGTTATGCAAGACAGGAAGTTAAATTTGTTATTTGGCCCAGAACTAAGAGTAGTATATAAAAAAGGTCGTTCTATTAAAAATTTGGTAGAATACCCTCTTAAACCATACAGAGTGAACAAAGGTATGTTCAAGTGTGGTAGATGTAAATATTGTAAATATATACATACAAGTTCTAATTTTACAATCAGGGGCACAAAATACTATATAAATGGTAAATTTAACTGTGAGAGTCAGGGGGTGGTGTATCTTGCCCAATGTAAGGAATGTCCAGCTTATTATTTTGGGAAAACTGAAAGATTGTTAAACAGAATTTACGAGCATTTATATGCTATATCCAAGCAAAATCTATCTAATGCCTTGGCTAAGCATATTATGGAAAACAACACCCATAGTTTCTTGTTTATTATTGTTGAAAAGGTTGATAAGAACCCTAGAGGGAGACCATGGTATTTAAGATTACAAGAACGTGAACTCCTTTGGCAGCTAAAAACCAACGCTTATTCCTATCCGGGTATTAACGACATGTGTTCTATCAAATGTTTACTTAATATCAAAGCCCTGGAGAGATAGTTGTTTTTTATATATATATATATATATATATATATATATATATATATATATATACATATATGCATACTTATTTTTATATACATTTATTATATATATTATTTTCTTCCTAAGTATGTTTAAATTTGAACTTGGGAAATCCTGAAAATCAAGTATTCCCATGTTAGTATTTCTAATATTGTGTACATATGCACTTATATATATAAAAATGTAAAGCTTTGTAGTTTTTAGGATATAAATATATGTAAAGAATCTTTGTTATACATTTTTAAAGTGAATGTTAGGTAGTTGGTTTAGTAAAATGGAATATATTATATGTATTCTTTTTATTTATGTGTGCAGCTTTAATTAGTTAAGTACTGTTGGTAAATGGTTGGTTTATCTAAGCACAAGTAAATTATTTAATTGATCTTGGGCTTGGCTTTAGCATCTGTAAATATAAATTGCAATGTGTTTTATTCTTGCTTTGTCTGAGGAAGTGCAAGCAATGGTTTGCATGAAAGCGCTAACTAAGCATAAGTAAAAAATATCTTTGGAATCCTTTGGCTGGCGTGATTTGTATCCTCCGTTTTTTCTTTTTTTCTTAGTTTGTAAAAGTTATTCTTTTGAACTGTGTCAGGATGCTTAGCTTGTCTTACACATAATAACAGTAACTGAAAAAAAAAAACAAAAAAAACAGGTGAATAAATACAGAAGAGCAGAGAGAGAGAAAGAGATATTCTAGACACAGATGAGGAAGAGGTGGCCAAGATAGTTAGCCTACTTCCCTTTCTGTTTGATAGGATGCATAAGAATGTGTTTATTTTTCAAGACGTGTATCATATGTAAGCAAATGTTTATTTCTCAAGCTGCATATGTTAGATAACAAAACATTTAATCTGATGTTGTTAATCTTCTTTCCATTCATTACTGATGGGTTCGGTTCCGAGCCCTTGGAACTGAGACGGCCTATTACCAAGCTTGCGCCAGCCAAAAAAAACTCTCGAGCTAAGTCTGTACCTAGAATGCCCTTCTCCCTGTTACCTCAGATTTTGTTTGCCACAAAGCCGCTTTTCAGCCGAGCTCTCAGCTAAGTAAAATTTTTTTTGATATTTGTGTAAAGGTTTTTGAATATCTTCATATTTTTCTAAACCTTTAGTATTACTAGTGTCTTTTCTTCGGTCTAACTGTATATTTTCCACTTTAGCCATTGTTACCATTGGTAAACTTAAAGTAACATTGTTGGTACGGCCTTTTCCCTTATCCTTGTGGTATTTCTTCAGTATCATAGCTGGCATTGTTTTCTCTTGCTTAACCTGTTAGCCTTTATCTTTATTCAGGTGTTTCCCTTTCTTCTCATTTACAGTGTGTTGTAATATTGGTATTTTCTTGTGATTTTCTGATGATTTTTGAACTGAGTGACTTCATTATTGTTGGATTATACAGTTAGTTGTGGTGTCCTTTTCTATTAAAATGTTTGATCTGAAGTAGGAACTTCATTTGTCAGCAACCTTTGGGATACGGATCCGATCTCGGATCCGAGCCGGCAACTTTTACCACAGCATAGATCCGAGCTCCTAGCTCCTCCCTTTACCCATAATCGCCTGCCAACCCTAACTGACCTTAGATCTAGTTTGCCGCGCTTCAAGCCAACAAGCTGGATTTTGAGCTCCTGGCATTTGGAAGGTTTTTTGTGAAAAAAAAAAGCTAAGAAATTTTGTATTTTCTTGTGTGATTGAGTGAGTTTGTGTAGGTTTCCTCTTAAATAATTATTTTTGTTAAAAATGTTTTCCTCCCTACCCTCGCTGTTTCGTAGTGTGTGTTTGTGGTGTGTTAGGGGCCTAGTGACTGTGGTTTACGTTCGATATGTCAGAGGCCCCTAAAGCCATCTTTTCAAAATGTACTGAGTGTGGCCATAAGCTCTCACCGGCAGATGGCCACACCCGGTGCGTTAGGTGCCTTGGGGTTGAACATCTTTCTTCGGGATGCACGATTTGTGCAGCGTTCAACCCCAGGGCACTTAAGGACCGGAGATCGAAGCTGATTCTGGCTGGCCTTTTGCCCCCGGACTCGGCTCCGACCTCCGGTTCTTCGGTGGCCGCTACCCAGTCCTCGGTAGCGACCACCCCTGCCTCCCTTCCTCCGGTCGGGACTCAACCTCCCGTTTTGGCTCTGGAGGATAGGAAGGCCGGAAAAACCAAAAGGAAGGAGAAGCACCATAAGCGGCAGGCCGAGGACTCTTCCTCTGCCCCGCCCGCCAAGCGGGCTTCTCCATCCAGGGTTTCTGCATCGCCTCCTCCTCGGCTCCGGTCCCCTTGTTTTTCACCGGGCCCTGGGGAGGAGGCAACCCGGTCCCCGTCGAGGTCATCGAGGCGTCACTCTAGGTCTGCCTCGGTGGCCTCCTCGAGGTCTACATTTAGTATGTCAGATGCAGACATGGACCGGATGATGAGGAGGTTCATCGAGGCCCAGCTGCAGATGGGAGTGCTCTTGCCTCCCCCCCTCCGGGGGGGGGAGCTCGACCCCTTTTTTTGCCCCAGTCGCTCCTTCTCCGTCCCACTTCCCGGGTTCGGAGCACTGGGAGCCGAGCCACTTCAGATCCGGGGGTGTGTCGGAGCCGACAGTACTAGTTACTTCGGCTCCGACTAGTCCCTTGAGTTTGTCGGATCCGACCTCTTGGAGCCGTGGGCGGAGCTTCCGATCCGAGGGACTTTGTGTGACTTCGGCTCCGTCCTGGTCGGAGCACACGGGTCCTTCGGATCCGAGGGTCTCAGCCCCGGATCCGGTCCCCGCTTCGGCTCCAAGTGGAAGCCGACTCTCGGAGCCGATTGAGAGTAGCTCCCCCTTGGCTTTCGCGGTGGTGGAAAGGGCACTGTTGAGTGTATCCGGACCCCCGGTCCTGGCTTCGGCTCCTCCCTGCACTCCCTCTCAGCTGGTCCGGGCTCCCATCACCCGGCCTTCGGGACAGCCTGCTTGACGGCTCTGGGTGTTCCTGTGGAACGTGATATTGCTGGTGAGTCTTCTTCGGACAGCCCCCCCAAAGAGGTCCCTCACAAAGCCAAGTGTAAGAGGAGGCACATGGACTCCCCTGAGTCCCTTACCGAAGATACGGACTTAGATGAAGGGGAAGGCTCCCCAAGGTCACCCCCCGAGGATGTCTCCTTTGGAGACATCATGGAGATGCTCAGGATTAGGGGGAGATGGTCTGCCCCCAAGGCTTCCTCCGATGAGTCCGTATTCCTAGAGGCAATCGAAGCAGGGCCATCTACCTCTTGGGTGTCCCCTCCCCTCGATCCCCTGGTGGACCTTATTGCCACCAGGGCTTGGAAGGAGCCAGACACTGTGGAGCCTATTCCCAAGCGCCCGGACAGGATCCTGAGTCCCCCTGCTGAGAGAACCCACTGGAGCAGAGGTCCCCCTGTGGATGCCATGTTGGTGGTGGCAGCCACCAAGAGAGAGGTGGCTCAGGAGAGCTCTGCGGTCCACCCTCCGAGTAAGGACTCTCGAGCGATGGACCGCCTGGGGAAGCGGGTCTTTAGTTCAGCAACCTTCTCCATGAGAGCGCTAAACTATATGGCACACGTCATCCGGGTGCAGCGGGATCTAATAAAAGAATACACTGCATCCTCCCCAGAGTCCATGTCGGAAGGAGACTAGCATCTGTACTCTATGCTCAGTTTCTAATACCTCTGTGCGGCTCTTGTCACACGCCACTGAAGGAGCTGCTAGAGCCGGCAGAGCCGGCCTGGTAATCAGGTGTCAGGCCTGGCTCCGACACTGTGACTTCTCGGAACCCTTTAAGGCGTCATTCGCGAATGCCCCCTTTGATGGTTCTGCACTTTTTGGCAAAACCGTTTGCGACACCTTAGTCCAGAGCGAGGAAGACGTTGTCTGCCATCGGAGTCCGCTTCTCTGCTCCCCAGAGATCCTTTTCTAAGAACCAAAAGGGTTAGAAGAAGATGTGGTTCTGAAAATCGCATCAGTCCCAGTCTGCTCCGGACAACCAGTCCTCTCGTGGCAGAGGAGGACAGGGAGGACACCGCCCAAGAGGCAGAGGGGGTCCCAGAAACTTTGGGTCCAGAGAACCCTTCTCTGAGAGGCCCACGCAGAACCCCTGAGGGGTTGCCCAGCTGCTCCACTCTGGAGGCAGTCGGGGGGGCGTCTTTCGAAGCACTTAGCAATGTGGGAGTCCATAACAACATATCGCTGGGTGCTTCGCATCATATCCAGAGGTTACCAAATTCCTTTTATTGTAACCCCCAAAATCAGAAGCCTCCCCAACGTACCACCTAATCAGAGGGAGGCAGCTGCTACAGAAATTCAGCAGCTTTTACAAAAAAGAGCCATCCAACCCATCCCCCCAGATCAGTTCGTATCAGGATTTTACTCCAGGTTCTTTCTGGTGCCAAAAAAGATGGGGGACTTGAGACCCATTCTCGATCTCTCTCTCCTGAACTTGGCAGTACCCAAAGAAAAAGTTCTGAATGGTCACCTTACAATCTATTCTCCCCCTATTACAGGAGAACGATTGGATGTGCTCGATAGACCTCAAGGATGCGTACTACCAAATTCTAGTGGACAGACGCTCAAGGAGGTTCCTCCGCTTCCAGCTGGGAGCCAGTAATTTCCATTTCAGGGCCCTTCCATTCGGTCTCACCTCAGCCCCCAGGGTGTTCACCAAAGTCTTGGCGGTCATAGCGGCCCACCTGAGGCTTCAGGGAATTCAGGTCTTTCTGTACCTGGACGACTGGCTCCTCATCGCCCCAACAAGGCATCTGCTCTGTTCAGGCAGGGATTACTTCCTCGACCTTGATCCATGTCTAGGGTTAACTATCAACATGACCAAATCTTCTCTAGTCCCCTCACAGGTGATAGATTTTATAGGGGCCAGATTGGATGCTAGGATAATGCTTGCCTTCTTAACTCCCGATCGGCTTCAGAACCTGAGGTTGCATGTCATTCTCATTCTTTCTGCTCCACCTGCGGAATTGATCCTGAGGGCTCTAGGGTCCATGGCGGCAGCTATTCGTCTACTACCCCTAGCCTGCCTAAATATGAGGGTACTGCAATGGACCCTCCAAGTACAATGGTCCCTGTCTCGCAATTCCCTGTCTTATCCTATTCCCCTAAGCAGGGCTTGCAGAAGGTTGCTCATGTGGTGGCTCCTGTCCCCGAGTCTCCACATGGGATGACCATTTTCGATGCCTTCCCCCGTCGCCACAGCGACCATGGACGCCTTTCGCCTGGGGTGGGGGGGGCACTATTCAGGCAGAACGGTCCAAGGCACGTGGAACGACATAGAGACCTCCTTGCATATCAATGTCCTAGAGATGAGGGTGGTGCTTTTGACGTTGCAGGCACTTCACAGCCTTCTACCGATTGGGACAATTGCAGTACAGGCGGACAACATGTCAGTTGTCTGGTACATCAACAAACAGGGGAGAGCCAGGTCTTATCCCCTTTGTCGCGAGGCCATGAGAGTGTGGGAATGGGCGATTTCCACCAACCGCTTTCTTATTGCAACGCACATTCCGGGACGGTCCAACATGCTATCAGACAGGCTCAGTTGTTCAATCCTGACTCCGTACGAATGGTCTCTCAATCCCCTAGTAGCGAAACAAATATTTTCCCTATGGGGGCAACCCTGTTGCGATCTTTTTGCCTCTCCTTCAAATACCAAATGCAACAGTTACTTAATTCCCCCTCAAGGGGAGTCCCCGAGAGACTCTCTAGTACATGCTTGGCCTCCCAGTCTCCTTTACGCTTACCCTCCGTTGCCCATGATGCTGAAACCCCTACAGAAAGCCAGTCTACTGGGTAGCAAAATGATCCTCATTGTCCCATTCTGGCCTCGTCAAACATGGTTCCCGTACCTGTGGTCTCACCTAATTCATCCACCATGGATTCTGGATCCACTCCCGGATCTCATTACCCACCCTCTGGGTCTCCAGGCCCCCAACCTGGTCAACCTCAAGCTAACGGCTTGGTTGCTCCAGTTCCACTCCTGATTAGGACTCCCGGAATCTCCTCACCAGTCAAAGCCATCCTAGTAGCAGCACATAAACCTTCCACCAGAAGAGCCTACCGAAGCAAGTGGAAACGTTTTTCAATCTGTGCGGAGCACCATCACTTGGATCCTTTCACAGCGCCTCTCACGTCAGTTTTGGAGTTCTTAACTACCCTCTTTCATCAAGGGGCTAGCTGCTCTACAGTCAAGGTACAACTGGCAGCGATTTCGCATTATCATGTAGGGCATGAATCAGGCCCTCTGATGACTGCTAAGCTTTGTAAAGCTTTCCTCAAGGGTACTTTCCTTCTCAGACCTCCAGTCAGGGAGGTAGTACCCCCATGGGATTTGTCTTTGGTTCTCCAAGCCTTGACTAGCCCCCCTTTCGAGCCGGCGGCCACGGTTGATCTTAAATATCTCTCTTGGAAAACGGCCTTCTTTGTGGCCATTACGTCAGCTAAAAGGGTTTCTGAACTTCAGGCTCTATGTGTTAAGCTGCCTTATTTATCCTTCCATCCGGATAGAGTTTACCTCAGGATCAATCCGTCCTTTCTGCCTAAGGTGTCTTCAGAAGCTAATATTAATCAATCCATTAATCTTCCCGTGTTCTTTCCCCATTACCAGAACAAAGGAGAATATAAACTGCATTCCTTGGATGTGCACAGACAATTACATTTTTATACTCATCGAACTGCTGGTCATAGGCAATCTGACCAGTTGTTTGTCTCCTTTGCCAAAACAAGTTTAGGCAAGTCAATCTCTAAAGTTACACTATCACGGTGGATAGCTAATTGTATCCTCTTAGCATACCAGAGTTTGGGAAGGCCTGCACCTCAAGGGGTTCGAGCTCATTCTACTAGGGCCGTCGCTGCTTCAGCGGCTTTTAAATCTAGGGTTCCCTTAGATGATATTTGTTCCGCAGCCACTTGGGCCTCATCTCATGCCTTTATCAGCCATTACAAACTGGATGCTGTCTCCAGAGGTAGGGCGTCCTTTGGCTCTGCAGTGCTCCGGAATGTTCGTCCATAAAGGCCACCCAGGATTCAGGTAGCTGGGGACTCTGTCCCAAAGGTTGCTGACAAATGAAGTTCCTACTTCAGATTTAGAAGTTATGTACTCACCATAACGTTCCATCTGAGTAGGTATCTTTATTTGTCTGCATCCATCCCCCCCTCCTTCCCCCTGACCTTTAGGATCTGTCTTGTATTAGCCCCTTCCGGGGCACCTTTACATTGCTTATATCGGGCAAACTTGATCTGAGGTCAGTTAGGGTTGGCAGGGGATTATGGGTAAAGGGAGGAGCTAGGAGCTTGGATCTATGCTGTGGTAAAAGTTGTCGGCTCGGATCCGAGATCGGATCCGTATCCCAAAGGTTGCAGACAAATGAAGATACCTACTCAGATGGAACGTTATGGTGAGTACATAACTTCTAAATAAGAAGGGTTACCTCTGGCTTTAAGTATTGTACTTCTTGTAAGGGCAAGTTACATGACAGTAACTTGCATGATGACTGTGTATACTCTTTGGGAGTGGCCCACCTTTCGGTGCAGCCTCCATGTGATATTTGTCAAAGTTTCAGCCAATGCACTTTTACTGAACGCAAAAATAAACTCATTCTGAAGGGGTTACTCAAGTCTCCATTTTCAGAAGCCATTGCTGCGATGGAGGTCTCAACCCCTCCTTCTAAGGACAAAAAGAGATCCCATTCTGTTCCTTCTTCACCATCGGGTGATCAGAGCAAATCTGGGAAATCTAAGGTCCCCAAGTTATCGTTGGAGCATAAATCTGCCTCTTTGGCTTTGCCTTCCTTGGCTCCAACCATCTCAAAACCTTCGATACTGGCGCCTGTATTGGCACAGACCCTGCCTCCGGCACAGATCATAGATCTTACTACACCTATTTTGACTTGGGTACCTGTAGCAACTTCGGCTCAGGGCGCACCTTCAACTTCAGTTTCCATTTTGGAACTGACTGTTTTGGCTCCGAGTGCCACTTCAGCACTGAGTGTTCTACAGACCTCACTGGATCTGACCCCTTTGCTTCCGGTCTGAAAACTAAAGACTTTGGTGCTGGCAGACCTTGCACCACAGACCTAATGCTCTCTCTCAGTAGACCCATTTCTGGGCCAAGCGTATAGCCCATTTCTCGAACGTCCTGACCCCCGTCTGGAGTATCTACTAGATCCACCAAGAGCCTTTCGGAACATGACGTAGTGCGTCTTGTGGACCAACCTTTGGTAGCCAGGAGGATTCCATCACTTTCTAAAAACCATCCACCTGCTGTACTTGGGTTGCCTTATTCACAGACTCAATCTTACACTCCTCCTTTGACCATTTCGGTTCCGAAGCCTTCTGTTTCGACATCCTTCTTGGAACCCACCACCTCGGTGCCTACGGTGCACCTCACTCCCACTCCAAATTTGTCCCTTTGGTCTTTGGTTCCCGCTGAACTGGTCCTTCCTCAATCTGGGGATTGGGAGACAGGTGCGTCGACCCCGGGTATGATGCCGACTTTCTCCTCAGTTCCCACCTTGGTGCAGATGGCATCCACGCTGATCTTGCTTGAGGCTCCACCCGTGGGGGCAGGTCTGTCGGAGTGGGATGTGACCCCGGTCACAAGGTTGTCTTTCTGGGTTCCATGCTCCCATCCCTCTTTGGGCGGGCCTGCCTTTGGTGCGATGGAGAGGGCTCTTGCTTCTGGTAGCACTCCTATGATGTTGGAATCCCAGCTTTCGCCCCCTGAGCTGCAGCTGTCACAGACCACACCCCCGGGACACTGAGCAGAGAAGCCAGAGGACAACCCTGTTTAGGGTACTCACTCGTTTGAGTTCTCCTCAGAGACCCCCCACTGAGGAGTCCCCTCAAAAGAAGACATGCAAGAGGAAGCACATGGACTTGCCTGAGGAGTACTTAATGGAAGACATGGGCTAAGATGATGGTGAAGGGTCCCCACGGTCACCTCCTAATGATGTTTCCTTTGGAGATATCCTGTAGATGTTTAAACAGAGAGGTGACTGGAAGCCCTCCAACCCTTTGTCTGAGGAGTCCATGTTCCTGCAGGATTTTGGTGCCCAGCCGTCTACCCCATGGGTGACCCCGCCTGCCGTTGAGCTCATCCAGCTCGTCATGCAGCTTGCGTGGAAGACCCCTGATTCCATTGAGGTGATCCCTCAGAGACCAGACAAAATTCTGTCCCCTTCTGTTGAGAATCTACACTGGTCCAAAGGGTTACCATTTGATGCTATTGTGGTGGTGGTGGCCACGAAAAAGGTCTTGGCTGAGGAAAGTCCTGCACTCCACCCACCCAACAGGGAGTCCCGGGCAGTGGACAGATTTGGGAAGCGTGTTTTTGCATCAGGGATCTTTGCTATACGGTCCCTGAATTATTTGGCACATTTTACGAAGCTCCAGAGGGACTTGATCTCTGAACTCTCTGGGACACTCGCAGGATAGTTGTCTGACGAGGTCAGGGACAAAGTGCCCTCGCAGCTAGCAACCCTGGAATCAATATCCAACTTGTCCATGAGGTTGCTCTCACACACGACTGAAGGAGCAGCGGGTTCGGGCATTGTTATGAGACATCATGCTTGGATGCACATCTGTGACCTCACAGATCCCTTCATCTTCCTTTCTGAATGCTCCCATCGAAGCTTCATCCCTCTTTGGCTCCAAAGTGAAGGACATGCTAGCCAGGTGCGAGCAAGTTGAAAAAACCCTCTCTGCTGTGGAGGTATGGTTTTCCAACCCTCACCATACGTTCTCCAGGAATCAGAGGAGTGGGAAAATGTGGCATAAGAAAGCTCAGGGTCCTTTCTGTGCCACATGTGGTGATGATTATCCCAGAGGCACAGGGGATAACAATTCTGGAAGATGACCCTATAGAGGCAGAGGGGGTCCTCACAACCAAGGCTCTAGGGACTCTTTCTCTGGACAGCCTTATCAGGACTCCTGAGGGGTGGCTCAATTGCTTACCTCTGGAAGCAGTCGGGGGTCGTTTCTCGCTGCACCATGCGACTTGGCACTCTTATCACCACCGATCTTTGGGTGCAGAATATTGTCACCAGAGGTTACACCATTCCCCTTTCTTATCAGCCAAAATTTCCAAGAAAGCTTCTCGACATTCCACCCAGTCAACGGGAAACAGCAGCTTATAAAGCTGTCTCAAAAAAGAGTCATCCAACCAGTCCTACTAGACCAGCGTGGATCCAGATTTTACTTGAGATTCTTTTTGGTGCCAAAAAGACAGGGGACTGGAGACTCATTGTGGATCTCAGCAGCTTAAACAAGTCTGTCACCCAAACCAAATTCCGGATGGTCACGGTTCAGTCCATCCTTCCCTTTTTAAGAGAAGGCAATTTGATGTGCTCTATAGATCTCTGGGATGCGTATTACCACATCAAGATGGACAAATGCTCCAGGAGTCTGCTTCGCTTTTGGCTAGGAGCCAGTCATTACCAGTTCCGTGCCCTGCCATTTGGTCTCTCCACAGCCCCCAGAGTGTTCACGAAATGCATGGCAGTGGTAACAGCTCACTTGAGACTAAAAGGATTCCGGGTGTTTCCATATCTAGACGACTGGCTTCTTATCGCCACCACCAAGCATCTTCTGGTACCTGGACTACAACATACTCTCTCTCTGGCAAAATTGTTGGGAATTACGATACATTGGGAGAAATCAAATCTTATCCTTATGCAACAAATAGAGTTCATTGGAGGAGTACTCAGTCCTGTCTGGTATAGCTCCCTCTTCACAGACTCCATCAACTGAGGCTTCAGATCTGAGTGATTCTTTCTCAAACATCAGTCCCTGCAAGACAAGTTCTCCAAGCCCCATGTTCTATGACTGCGTCAATTCCAATAGTGCCTCTAGCAAAGTTACATATGCAAATTCTGCAATGGCTCCTTCTGTGTCACTGGTTCCCAAACTGTCTTCTCCTGGGTTACGGGATTCGAATAACCAACTCCTGCAAGCAGGACCTGCTTTGGTGGATGAGGCCAGATGTAGATCTTTGGAGCCGACCTTTTCAAACTGCCCAGCCCACAGCCATTGTGACACAGATGCTTCCCTGATTGGATGGGGGGGCCATTTTCAGGGAAAGACTATCCAAGGCACATGGTCCACCTCAGAGGCCCACCTGCATATCAGTGTCCTAGAACTGAGAACCGTGTTGTTTGCATTGCAGGCATTCCATGCGGATCTCCCCTCTGGGACAATTGCAATCCAGACAGACAATACGTCTGTGGTCTAGTACATCAATAAGCAAGGAGGAACCAAGTCCTACCCCCTTTGTCGAGAAACCATGAGAATCTGGCAGTTGGTGATAGCTTCCCAGGGGCGGCTCGTGGCATCGGGCTGCCGAACTGCAGCCCCCTCAAAATAAAAAATAGAAAAAAAAGTATTTTTTGAAATTGGTCTTCGTGACTTGACAGTAGTCCCGACTACTGTCGGTCTATGCGCATGCTCAAGGTCCGCAGTCCCATAGGGGACAGGAGACGCCTGTGCACTTTTAAAGTGCACAGACTCGCTAGGATTATGGGTCGCGTCGGACTGCAAGAGCAGCAGTCAGGACAGTCTCGGGCCGGGAAGGAGCTTTGGGATCTCGCCTTTGCTTGGGATCTCGCGGGTCTTTGGAGTATTGAAGGACGTGATTTTAGCTGGATATATTCAGGTAAGTGTATGGTGCTTTTTACCTTTATTTTACAATGTTTATACTGGATTGTGTGTGTGTATGGTGCTTATGCTTTACTGGAGCTTGCGTATGGTGCTTATGCTTTACTGGAGCTTGCGTATGGTGCTTATGCTTTACTGGAGCTTGCGTATGGTGCTTATGCTTTACTGGAGCTTATGATGGTGCTTATGCTTTACTGGAGCTTGTATGGTGCTTATGCTTTACTGAGCT
The DNA here is from genome assembly GCF_019279795.1 of Protopterus annectens. Lineage (NCBI taxonomy): Eukaryota > Metazoa > Chordata > Ceratodontiformes > Protopteridae > Protopterus > Protopterus annectens. The sequence goes on along the minus strand of NC_056744.1, from coordinate 151,709,810 downwards.
ATGATGGTGCTTATGCTTTACTGGAGCTTGCGTATGGTGCTTATGCTTTACTGGAGCTTGTGTGTGTGTGTGTGTGTGTGTGTGTGTGTGTGTGTGTGTGTGTGTGTGTGTGTGTGTGAAAATGCCCCAGGTGCTCATGGTGGTGTGGTAGGGAATATCTCAGGCTTGAACCCTGTATGCAGGTGTTAAAGACTTGAGTTCCCTACCCACCACAATTTGTAAAAAAATTGCAGATTTTTGCCTCATATTCGATCTGATCTGTTCCTCATAATATCTGTGGTTTGTAAATGCTGCAATGCTTGATATTTGATGGTGTAGTGATACCATTGTTACCTCACAGCTGCAGGTTCTCGGGTTTGATTCTTGGCTGGGGTTCCTTCTTTGTGGGGTCTGTATCTTCTCCCTGTGTTTGTGTGGGTTTGCTTTTGTGTCCTCCCATGTTACAAAGACATGTCCGCATTATTTCTTCCTGGGCCTCTGCTGAAAATTGTTTATTTGTTCCAAGTCAGACTGTCCTGATTAAAAAATGTTAAATAAAATTGACAGGCATTTGAATTTCAGACTTAAGGGTTTCTGAATGTTTAATTCCTTGCATATTTGATGGTGCAGTGGTAGTATTGTTGCCTCACAGCTATAGGTTTTCTGGTTTGATTCTTGGTTGGGGTGGCTTCTGTGTTGAGTCTGCATCTCCTCCATGTGTTTGTGTGGATTTGCTCTGGTGCCCTGCCATTTTACAAAGACGTGTCTGCAGTTTTAATCCCTGCTGAAAATTGTTTTTGTTCTGTCCGCAGTAAAATTGACAGGCATTTGAATTTCAGACTTCAGGTTTCTGAATGTTTAGTTCCTTGCATAATTGATGGTGCAGTGGTAGTATTGTTGCCTCACAGCTATAGGTTTTCTGGTTTGATTCTTGGTTGGGGTGGCTTCTGTGTGGAGTCTGCATCTCCTCCCTGTGTTTGTGTGGATTTGCTCTGGTGCCCTGCCATTTTACAAAGACGTGTCTGCAGTTTTAATCCCTGCGTCTCTGCTGAAAATTGTTTTTGTTGTGTCCGCAGTAAAATTGACAGGCATTTGAATTACAGACATCAGGTTTCTGAATGTTTAATTCCTTGCATAATTGATGGTGCAGTGGTAGTATTGTTGCCTCACAGCTATAGGTTTTCTGGTTTGATTCTTGGTTGGGGTGGCTTCTGTGTGGAGTCTGCATCTCCTCCCTGTGTTTGTGTGGATTTGCTATGGTGCCCTGCCATTTTACAAAGACGTGTCTGCAGTTTTAATCCCTGCGTCTCTGCTGAAAATTGTTTTTGTTCTGTCCGCAGTAAAATTGACAGGCATTTAAATTTCAGACTTCAGGTTTCTGAATGTTTAATTCCTCGCATAATCAATGGTGCACTGGTAGTATTGTTGCCTCACAGCTATAGGTTTTCTGGTTTGATTCTTGGTTGGGGTGGCTTCTGTGTGGAGTCTGCATCTCCTGCCTGTGTTTGTGTGGATTTGCTCTGGTGCCCTGCCATTTTACAAAGATGTGTCTGCAGTTTTAATCCCCCGCCTCTGCTGAAAATTGTTTTTGTTCTGTCCGCAGTAAAATTGACAGGCATCTGAATTTCAGACTTCAGGTTTCTGAATGTTTAATTCCTTGCATAATTGATGGTGCAGTGGTAGTATTGTTGCCTCACAGCTATAGGTTTTCTGGTTTGATTCTTGGTTGGGGTGGCTTCTGTCTGCATCTCCTCCCTGTATTTGTGTGGATTTGCTCTGGTGCCCTGCCATTTTACAAAGACATGTCTGCAGTATTAATCCCTCGCGCCTGTGCTGAAAATTGTTTTGTTCTGTCCGCAGTAAAATTGACCGCATTTGAATTTCAAACTTCATGTTCTTCAGAATACATAGTAGCACAACCTTTTTTAGCAATTTTCTAAGTTTATAAGATGAATATTTTAAATTTGTCCCTATTTTTGGGACTGTATTCCCCATTATTGGCTTCGCCCAGGTTTTTGTGCTAAGGTTGACAGCTATGGCAAGAACTGAATTCACTGAATATGTTTGAGGGCTGTATTCCCTCATTACTGGGTTTGTCCAGGTGTTTTGTACTAAGAGGTTGACAGCTATGGTGAGAACTGAATTCACTAAATGATAGCCATTTAAGTTTCAGTCTTCCTCTCTTTTACAAAGCAGCTGATGTATGAGTGGTATGTTACTCTGACTGTTTTTGCTCAGGGACCTTGGCAGTAAAATATATGGTGGCAACACAACATTTTATTCTAGCAACTTTCCAAGATTATACAAGCAATGTTTAATGTGTCCCTGTTTTTGGGTTTTAACCCCCAATACATTTTGGCTTTTTCCAGTTTTCTTGAGCTGCGTTGAGATGCAGTTGAGTATTGAGTAGATTTTACAAGGAGCTGAGAGCTGCAGGGTGAATAGAAGTTTAGTGCTTTGCCTAGTTAATACTATAGCACAACAGGTTGTGTACTTGCTTTTGATGCAGAAGGCTGTGGGTTCTACTCCCACAAGGGGTGGATGCTGCCGTACTGAGAATGTTCTCCTTGGTGAAGATACTAATTATGAGTTCGTTATCAGTTTGCCATCCATTTCCTCTTGCAATATTATTACTAGCTTATCATTTTTTAATGTAATATAGGCAATTTATTCCTGAGGGGCAACAGACACTTTATTTTTCGATGAAACCATGAAATATAAATTGATTGCTAGCAGCAACCGCTTCATTAGTTACAGATTTCTTTAATGTGGAATTATTTAGATGACTGACTTCAGAGATTGTGCATATTTACTGATAATGGACTGTAGAATTGTGCATATTTACTGATAAAGGTGGACTGTAGAATTGTGCATATTTACTGATAATGGTGGACTATAGAATTGTGTATATTTACTAATAATGGTGGACTGTGGAATTGTGCATATTTACTAATAATGGTGGACTGTAGAATTGTGTATAATTACTAATAATGGTGGACTGTGGAAGTCTGAGGAGACTTTTTTATGATAAATGTTCTCAACTGGGCAGTTTTGCCATTATGGGTGCATATGGTTTGTTTCATTGCTTACTGGAAAAAATGTTCAAAACAAATTTAAAACGCCCTCTAACAAGTGTACTGTATTGTACAAGGAATATAATTTTAGTACAATGAAGAAGGTGTATCAAAGGGCACATGTATGTTTCATATGCAAGGAGCCTATGATTTGAAAACAGCCCAAAATTAATCTTTATCTGCCACTGGCAAAATGTATTTTCTTTGAATGTGGGTTTCAATGCTGTTTCAATGAATGTGAGTTTCAAGGGCAGAGAAGTTTTAATGCTAAGTTTTCATTGTGAGACTGCATTGCTTTGTTTAACAGATGACTTAGTGTTTGTGCTGTAAAATACAAAATAAAACTTTCAAATGAAGTCCAACTCATCATAGAAGTAAAGCAGTATGCACATTAGTGTTTATGGTAAATGGAGTGAAATAGCCAAGTATAATGGTTCATTGGAATGGCTGCAGAGGCTCCATTCAACCATTATTTTGTCAGGGGAGGGCAGCAAACTCAGACAGGCCCAGCTGAACTATACCTCCCAACTGTCCAGATTTTCAAAGAATGAATAGATTTTTGCTTCTTATTTTTGGTTTGTTGTTTATAAAATTTGTAGTTTTAATTCCTAAATGATTTGCCAGAAGTCACTCAATAATAAGTTTCAGACTTCATAACCTTCAGAAAAATGCATGTTAAAGTAAGAGCTGTTCTATCAACTGTCTCAATTTATACAAGAGCAAATTTTAGTACTGTTTATATGTGCCCCCAATATATTTGGCCTTGTTCAGATTTACTGCATTAACAGGTTGAGAGGTACATGCAAATAAATTGCTTTATAGAATTAGGCCTAGCCAACCTCTCAACTGTCCCCAAATTTTGGCTCAAAATGTTGCTCTTCCCCCCTTATAATCCCTCCGCAAAATAGCAATTTTGGAAGAAAACATGGAGGGTTTACAATTAAGAAATAACTGTAATAATCAAAGTTATAGATTACTTGAAATGCATGTAGATTCTTTTATATTTTGTCAGCTGCTCAAGGTAGCAGTACTAATATTAAAGTGTCCCTTCTTTGACAGGTAGCAGCTGTATTGTGTGTCTATTTTATATTTTTGCATCACATTTTTGGTCCATTTTTCATAAAATTGTGTTTTTTGGCAAATTAGTGACAAATCACTAAAGACTGAAGTTAGAAAATGATAGACATTTGAGTTTCAGATTTTATACCCCTCAGAAAATTCATACTAATGCAAGACCTATTCTATTATCTTTCTAAGTTTATTAGAGCAATATTTAAAAATTGTCCTTATTGTTGGGCCTTTGTCCCACTTCTGTGTATGGCTTTGTCCAGATTTCTTGCTCTTGAGGTTGAGAGGTATGACAAATGTGTCAGGGCCATCACAGTCAGCCAGAGAGATTTCAAATTGTGACATGCTTGTTGCACCCCACTCCCCATGTAGTGACTCTGGATGTGTCCAAGCAAGGCAAGGAGTAGTTGTATCTACCTTGGATGGGGAGGACACACTGCATAAGTACTACAGTGGCTTTTCATCTGTCCTTGATTTTGCAGAATGGTCTGGTTTCTGTCATATTTTTGTACTGTTGATTTATGCTTAAATTACTCAGATTTATGCTTATTACTCAAAGTGCCTGTTGCTCTGTGTTTTTAGTAGCAATGCTTTAATGACCATAAGTTAAGCTTGTCTGAGATCGTAAGATGCAAGTAAGCTTTAATAAGCATACTGTTAAAGAATTGCCAACATTGAAAGCCTTTCTGTTGTTGCCATGCAGAGAATACTTGACTAGATAATGTATAAGCCTTGGGTATTAAAGGACAGGATTCCATTATTTTAAAAAGCTCATTACACTTGTTGGAGACTTCCAGTCATCTCTACAGACTTTACCCGTAAACTAAACAGAATGCCAATCATGTGTGGTCCATAACCTGTACAGTAATCCTTTAAGCAATGTATCTTGAGCTTGTTTCTTGTTTGCTTTTCATTTTTACTTTTATCATGTTTTCCCCATGAAACAAGTTGTCAGGCAGCAGGTCTTTTGGATAAGAAACATTTTTACAAGTGGGGGCATCACATAGATTTCTACTTTCAGCATATTACTTGGTACTTTAATAAAGCTGAATATATTATAATTAGGACTGCAGTGCAAGGAGAAGTGGTTTGAGTTGAGTGCTTCTGGTTTTTCTTATACTTGATTTTGACTGGCATTCCAGTAATGTATTTAAAAGTAATTTATTTTTTCATGCCTCACAACCTTTTGTTTCCATCTAGATATTAAGTAAGATGTCATGCAGCCAATGCATTGAAATATTTTTATTCTTCTACACTTATTTTTGTCTTGATTGGACTTTCATAATGATGGTTTGCCACCCAGGGCAGCGTATTTAATTAAAGTTAGTTTTTTGTGGTTTTGTGCATAGCTCCTCCCCTTTCTGGTTGACCACACCCCCTCCCCTTGACCCCACCCATTCAGCTGTCTCCTGCAGCCCCCCTGTGATTTGAAGTCACCAGCCGCCACTGTAGCTTCCAACTGCTTTCTGATAGCAACGTACATCCCGGGGAGCTCCAACATAATTGCAGACAAACTGAGCAGATGCATCCTCATGCCCCACAAGTGGTCCCTCAACCCCGAGGTGGCATCTGTAATTTTCAGCCACTGGGGCTAGCCTTGCTGCGATCTTTTCACCTCCCCATCAAACACCAAGTGCAGCAGCTACTTTGCCATACTTCCCCCGGACGGGGAGTCACCAAGGGATGCTCTGCTCCACGATTGGCCCACGGGAATTCTCTACGCCTATCCTCCCATTCCTCTGATCCCACGATTTCTAAACAAAGCTCTTCGGTTGAGATGCAAGGTGATCCTCATAGCCCAATTCTGGCCTCGACAAGTTTGGTTCCCTTTTCTCCGGCCTCACCTAGTATTCCCTCAGTGGATTCTGGACCCTCTACCAGATCTGATCATTAACCCCCAAGGGTTGAGTCAACTGAAGCTGTCCACTCTCAGGCTGACAGCTTGATTTCTCCACTTCATCTAGTCGCCAGGCAGGCTAGTCTCTCCTCACCTGTTCGAGACAACATTCTGGCCTCTCACAAACCATTCACCAGAAGACTATATCAGGATAAATGGAAAAGGTTTTCCATTTGGTCCAAGGATAACATGCCAGACCCATATTCGGCTCCAGTTACTGCAGTGCTTCATTACTTGGCTAAGTTTTTTGATCACAGAGCCTCTGCGTCTACAGTACGTGTACATCTAGCAGTAATTTCCAACTTCCACAATGGTATAGATGGCACCCCTCTTATTTCGTTACACCTCTGCAAGGCTTTCCTCAAAGGGACCTCTCATCTCAGGCCTCCTCTCAGACAGCCCGTAGTACCATGGAACCTCACTTTAGTCCTCCAGTCTTTGACTCAGAAGCCCTTTGAGCCTGCGGCTAAGTGTGACCTAAAGTTTTTGTCTTGGAAATCTTTGTTCCTGGTAGCCATTACCTCTGCCAGAAGAGTTTTGGAGCTGCAGGCATTGTGTGTCAAGAGGCCCTATCTGGTCTTTCATAAAGACAGAGTGTCACTTAGAACAAACCCATCCTTTCTTCCCAAAGTTGTTTCTGAATTCTCTTTTAACCAGTCCATTGATCTACCTGTTTTATTTCCGAATTTTGCCAGTAGAGGAGAGTATTGCCTTCACACCTTAGATGTACATAGACAATTAATATTTTACCTAGACAAGACGAAACCTATCTGTAAATGTGAACAACTTTTCATCTCCTTTGCAGGACTTAAAATGGGAGAGGTTGTTTCCAAGGTTACATTATCAAAATGGCTAAGGGACTGCATACGTGTCACCTATTCCCTTCGTAATGAATCCATGCCAAAAGTTAAAGCCCACTCCACTAGATCTATGGCAACTTCTATAGCATTCCATTCTAGGGCATCCATGGATGACATCTGCAGCAGCTACTTGAGCTAAGCCACATACCTTAATCAGTCATTCCAAATTGGACCTGGCCTCCAGGGGGAGAGCTGCCTTCGGCTCAGTGGTACTCAGGAATGTTCTTCCATAAGGGTCACCCATGGATCTCAAGGTAGCTTGGGATTCTGCCCCATCAGTGATGAATGGAAAGAAGATTAACAACATCAGATAAAGCAGTTATGTCTTACCATAACGTTCCATCTGTGTTCATCATCTTTCATTCATCACTTCCCACCTTCCTTCCCCCTCCAAAGGCTCCTGCGGGATGCTTTGGGTCTTAGTGGTGCACTAGAGTACTTGTGTAGAAGTGGCCTCGACTTTACTTCCGTTCTTAGCAAACTCAATCTGAGGTAACAGGGAGAAGGGCATTCTGGGTAGAGACTTAGCTCGAGAGTTTTTTTGGCTGACGTGAGCTTGGTAATAGGCTGACTCGGTTCCAAACCCATCAGTGATGACTGAAAGAAGATGAGCAACATAGATGAAATGTTATGGTAAGACATAACTTCTTTTTTTTCCTGCCTTTCTTAAGTATTTCTTTGTGTTACAGACTTTTCTGACTACATATAGCATATGCTATTGTTGAAGTCAACATTTTTCACTATTACCAGTTCCAAGATATTTGATTGTAGTTATCCTGTGTGATTTGGTGTTGTATTGTATAATTGGACAGATGCTGTCTAAATTGATATTTCAGATGTTTTTTGAGGTTATGCTTGAGTATATTTCTGTTGCAGTACTTGGGAAATTAATTTACTGTCTTCTGGAGTTATTTAATGTCATGACAAGTTAAGGTTATAGTACTGTCCTTACTTATCTGCATACTTGTAAAGTCAATAGTTATCAACTGTTAATTCAGGTTAGATGTCAGGTTAACAGATGAAATGCAAGGTACAGACATGGACAAGACAGGACTGACATCTGCCACCAAGTCTGCTCCTTTTAGTAATGAAAGTACTTCTTGGAAGGGGTGAAATTTTCATTGTGAAGATGACTGTGGACCATACCTTTCAATCTCTTAGAGCAAGAAATCTGGACAAAGCCATAAATAAAAGTGGAACAAAGGCCCAAAAATAGGGACAATTTGTAAACATTGCTCTTTTAAACTTCGAAAGTTGATAGAATAACAGGCTTTGCATAGTATGAATAAACATTATGAAAGTCTGAAACTCCAATGTCTCTCAATATTTTCTGACTTCAGTCTTTAATGATTTGCCACTAGTTTCCAGAAAACCACAATTTTATGAAAAATGAACCAAAAATATGAGGCAAAAATCTGGAAATTCTGCAAAAATCTGTACAGTTGAGAGGTATGCTGTAGACTGTTTAAGTAAATGGTTATTATAATTGGATAGCTTGTAGAAAGAAGTCAGAAGGTGAATGAACACAAAGAAACTAATTTAGTGAGGCTGTGTTTGGAGAATGGGAAGGAAGATGGCATGAGACACTAAGCCTGGGGGCAAAATGTGTGAGTTAGTAGATATAGGGGATGGTTAAAGATAGAATGGTGAAAGAGCAAGACATAGAGGATGAGGACAAGGTAAAGATGAAGTTAACCAGGTACAAGGGTAAAAATAGGAAGGGTAAATGTGATAAAAATAACTGTGGTACTCCAGCCGATGCACTGGGTGAGGCACATTTTGTTACTGTGAGGATAAATTAATCTGAATAATACTGAAATAAAGTGAGAACATGTATTAAGTGGTATTAGCTAAGAACAAGGAAAGTGATGTTTAGATGTAGGTGAGATGTAGTAAAGGGAGAATTCCTGTGATGCGCGCATGCTCGCACACACACACTTAGATCTGATGCAGCTCTGACAAAGGTGATAACAGTCACCTCTTGTTTTTGCTTAAGAAATTGTGGTTTAAACAAGCAATTCCAGCTTGAAACCTGTTTTCACATTTTTTAGTAAGAATGCAAAGGGGTCTTTGACATAGAGCTTACATTTGAAGTTACGACAACAATCTGTTTTAGTAATTTGTATGATTGTATCTTTCCTGTAAAACTAGTTTTCCTTTTTTTTTGGTGTGTCCATCCATCCACAACCCCTTTTCCCCATTTTTGCAATGGGGTCAGGGTGTCACATCAACAGTCACAATTATCTAGTGCAAAGATTTGCACTGCCAGGTGGCTTGTCCTGCTACTGTACGGCAATTCTTCCACATCACCCAGACATACACCTACAGCCAATTTAGAGTGTCCAGTCCACCTACTACATGTCTTTGGAATGTGGGAGGAAAACAGAGTACCCAAAGCAAACCCACGCAAACACAGGAAGGACATGCAGACTCCACACAGAAGGCACCCCAGCCAAGAATCGAACCGGAGAACCTCTTGCTGTGAGGCGACAACACTATCTGCTGCTCCACTGTATAGTTCTATATATATATATATATATATATATATATATATATATATATATATATATATATATATATACTATATATATATATATATATATATATATATATATATATATATATATATATATATATATATATGGGTCTAGGACTGTTGAGCGAAAGCTTGTTTCACTGAAACCAAAACGAGCAATCACACTTTTGCAAAAGTACGTTTTCACCGAAAATGCACTTCTGCTAAAGTGAGCTCAAAAAAAAAAAACATGACAGAATGGTTGTTGCTGAGATCGCAGTACAGTGGAGATAAGGGAATATTCCCTTTTCCCCACTGTAGTGCGATCTCTGAGTGAGAATATAAAAGTAGGGGTGTGTGGGGGGCACAGCCCCCCGTGTTTACTGTTTTTTTTTTGCAGACTTTCTCGAAATATATAATATATAGATGTTTATGTGTGTGAATATATTTTATATATTATATAAATAATTATATCTATTACATATGTAATAAATTAAAACAAAGAGTTAGAAGGTCACACTGAAAAAAACAATCAGAAAAAACTAAATGAAAACTCCAGCCAAGCTAGAACTTCCTCCTGTAACAGAGGCACATGGGATGTATGCAGATGACCCTTATGAACATCAGGTGTTTCAGCTATATAGTGATTCTAATTGCCCGTGACTTTTAAATTTGAAGTAGTTAAAATGGACAATTTCAGGTCAATAAAGCCATACCCCACTAGTTATAGATATGCATATTTCAGCCTTGTTATGACATCGTCAGAATAGCATAAGCAGAATATTTAACTAAGCATAAGAAACACAAGGTTGTTATACCCAGCTGATGTCCATTATCATTAGGGTGACTGCAAATTATTCCAACTAACAAATTAAAACAAAGAGTTAGAAGGTCACACTGAGAAAACAATCAGAAAAACTAAATGAAAACTGCAGCCAAGCTAGAACTTCCAATGAGTGACCTCCTAAACCTCCTGTAACAGAGGCACATGGGATATATGCAAATGACCCTTATGAACATCAGGTGTTTCAGCTATATGGCGATTCTGATTGCCCATGACTTTTACGTTTGAAGTTGTATGTAATAGATAATATATATATCTATGTATATATTTATACAGATGTATGTATATATGTTATATATATACATACATATATATATATATATATATATATATATATATATGTATATATATATATATATATATATATACATATATATATATATATATATATATACATGTGTTTGTGTGTGTCTGTTTGTGTATATATATATATATATATATATATATATATATATATATATATATATATATATTTATATATATATATATATATATATATATATATATATATATTTAAATATATATATATATATATATATATATATATTTATATATATATATATATATATATATATATATATAAATATATATATATATATATATATATCAAAAACTCTCAAAGAGAAAAACAACTCACCGGTGAAACTGGATTAATGCTTGACACACCCAAGTAATTACAGATAAAATCCAACAGAGAGGTATGTGGCAAAACAATGGCACTGCAAAAACTACTTGAATAAGAAGTCCTTTTATTCGAAAAAGTACTGAATAAAACACAAGTAAAACGTAAGTGCTTTCACAGTGTATCCCACTGCTTCCTCAGACGTATTTACAGAAAGGTCTAGCAGTTCCATTTAAATACTCCTGTTGTAGTCAGTCAGTTAATTAAGTTAAGCTAGATCATCCTTCCTTAAAGGTACATACATAAAAACACTTTTGGATAATATGGAAAGTGCTTTAAAACATGAAAGTGCTTTAAAATATATAATTTAAAAGATGCATAGAATGTATATGAATAAAGATGATGGTTATATATAGAAAAACTTTTGATATAAATATATAAATATAATTAAGCTTAGATGTTTCTACAAAATACTAAAAATGCATGCTTACATATGAACTTAAAAGCACATTCACAAGATATACTCGCACAATATATTCTGGATTAATGTCTAAAATTTGTATTAAAATCTGAAAAACAGTGGTATGTTTATAACGGCGATGTGATGGATAGATGTATCAAAAGAAAGTTATATATGAAAAGTATTACATTTTTACATCACAAAAGTTAGGATCATGAAAAAGGACTGAACATACTCCATCAACTAAATTAAATATATGGATAAAAACAAAGTATAGAAATATATACATAAAAATATATATACACATAAAATGTAGGGGGCATATATATATATATATATATATATTTATGTAATAAAATGTTATAAATATATGTAAAATGTGAACTGTAAAAACAGATTGAGCATAGATGGTAACTATAACTAGTATTATAAACAAAGGAAAGGTAACCACAGAAATTCATAGAAAGGAATGCTATAAGAACACATATCTACATAGAACAAGTATGCATCCACAGCATATATTTGGTAACATTGTAAAAGGACAAGGGATATGGTTGTCTCGATTATGTGCACAACAGAGTAATTTTGAGGAAGAAATACTACTTTTAGAAGAAAGATTTACTGAGCGAAGTTACCATGTAGACAAGGTCAACACAGTATTAAATCAAGTAAGGGATAATAGAACCACAAAAGGAAGACCATATTTCCCCTGAATAATGGGGGGGGGGGGGGGCAGACAGCATGCCTCCCAAGAAAATAGTAAAAGCAGTAAGGCAAGACAGGGAATGGCGGTAAAATATGCTAGTAACACGCAGACAGCCTCAAATATTTTCAAAAAACATTGGTCTATTCTAGCAGTAGACCCAGAAATCAGGGAAGTTGTTGGTACTCAGCCATCTGTTACCTTTAAGAATATGACAAACATAAAAAGGATTCTCGGTTACCCAAATACTTTAAAGAAAGAACCTAGTAAAGGGGTAAAAATATGCAACAGTTGAAATTTTTGCGAATTTATTGATGTATCTAATCATTTTTCACACCCGGATCTAAAGACAACATTTTGGTTTCAAGCTGAAGGGACCTGTGACATGGAAAGACTGATGTAATGGTGTCAGCTGCCTGTTTTACACCCCTGATGACCTGATGTTAGTCCTGTAGCGACAGCATCCGATGCAGAAATACTAAGTTTCTGGTATTCGGGCTGACTGAGGGCTACCTGCAGGCAGATAACCCAAGTGTGATGACTGCAACAGTGAAACACGAAGAACATCAATTGGTATATCTAGCTTACTGTGTGACCTGCATGGCCTACCATGTAGGAAAAACAGACAGAAAGTTCAAGTTTAGAATTAGAGAGCATTTGTATGACATACAGAAACAACTTCCAACCAATGCTCTAGCCAGACATGTCATGAATACCTCAGGACAACACACTTTTAAGTTTCATATGATAGAGAACACTAAGATTACTAACAGGTTAGGAGACATTAGAAATAGGACTGAAGTCAATGAGACTAGATGGATATTAAATAACTCCAAAAAAAGAAACAAACTGATAAACTGACAAAAAAGCAAGCAGACTGTAAGTACACCACACCACACCATTTATTGTGAGCGCTTTTGTCAGAGGCAATGCTCCAACTTCACCAGAAAAAAACAAGACAACAATTTACCACTTTATGTAATTAGAAGTGGATACAATTAAACCACTTAAAATTGATACTCATTAAATTACACCAATTAAGTCATGTAGGCTTATTTAAAACCTCTAAATCAATTTAAAAAAAAATTTAAAACAAATAGTTCACCTAATACAATATATATGTATTCTCCATATAAAATGTGTGTTGTTAAGACCTTATACAAAATATAAAGACATGAAAAATAACTATACGAAATACAATTTGGTTTACCTTTGAAAGGTTGAAAATCAACCTGCCGACCAGCCCTTTGTGTGAACTTAAATGGCGAAAACCGTCATTCCGAACTGCACCAAAGTTTGAAAATTAGCAAATCGAAAAGCAGGTTCGCTAATTTTCAAACTACATTTTGAAATACATATCGTAATGCAAGGGGAAAGCCTCCCTGCACCCCCCACTCCCCCCTACTTTATTATTCTAACTCTGAGGTCGCACTACAGTGGGGAAAAGGTCCACTTCCCGATCCCCACTATAGTGCACCCCGCACCCAAAATGCCGAATCTGCAATGAGCGAATATCAATGTGCATTCGCCCATTGCGTATTCGATGCATTTTTTTTCAAGTTATCTGAAAACTTGAAAACATACTTCTGCACAACTGTCCTTTGACAATGTACATTTCAAGCTTTCAAAGGTGAACCGATAATTCTTTCACTTTGCTGTATCCTGGTGAATCCATGCCATGAATACCGCTTCACTTCTGGAAGGACATGCATTTTTGGATGCAAACTGTAGCCTGTGTACTGGAGTTGTATGTTTGTATGTAACTAGTATTACATGATGGAAACCTGCCAAGGTACTGAACAATTCCTTTCTGAATGCCATTTGGTTGATGTAAATTGTCAGAAAATGACAGACTTTTGGCAGTCATGGAGGCTTTTGCACTTTTCCCACTGGTGTTCAACTTTGGACTTGGTATATACAAGCTGGGGTATGAAAGATCTCTATTTTTTGGTTGCAAAAAGTGTTTTTGGCAAGTAATTTTCTTCTAAATGTCATTCAAAATACATGAATTCAGTAGATTGACATGAATCCTTGCACGACTACCTTGTAACATGAAGTAACGATAATTTAATTTAGATAGCTCAGGACTCTAAACAGCACAGACTATAAAGTCAGCAAATATAATATTTACAAGGAGCTCGGGTCTTCTTTCATTAGGCTTACCCCCTGGTGTTTATAATTAGTCAGTCTTTTCACAAGTGGGTGACAAACTGATTTAAATAAGCAGTGACTAGCCATAACCAAAAACAAATGTAAAGAATCCATCCATAATCCCCTTTTTTTCCCCATTATTTGCACATGGAATTGAGATGTCATATCAGTAGTGACCATCATTTAGAGCCAATGTTTACAGGGCTGGGTGAAGACTATATTACCTATATACTGACACTGTATTCAGTCAGTAGAACTATATAAAATCTGGTTACGTTTGCTACCAAGATGTTTAAAGCTATTTTGAGAGCAAGGGTATACTTTTAGGAAAGTGACTATGGTGTGGAAGAGAGAGATGCACATTACATATTCTAAAACTCATAAGAGCTTTGTCACTTCTCTGCATGTTAGTGTGTGGGACTGATGGACTGAACAAGCAGATGATGACAAAAGTGTTGCAGATGAGTAAGAGAACTGAAGGTGATGTCTAAGACTTCTGTAGTTAAATCATAATAAATATAAAGAAAATCTGTTTGCATTCCATTAACCCCCATTCAGTGTATTGCATTTTAATGTGGATAATTTTTCGATTGTTCTTGATAATATCACTTTTTTTTTTAGAACATAGTAACAATGATTCCAGCTCATGACAGCCCTCTTGCTGCTATGGCATTCAACTCCACAGGATGCAAGCTGGCAAGTGCCTCAGAAAAGGTGAGCTTTTAAGATGTGCTTCTGTTGTGCAACAGTATCAGGTCAGTACCATGTAATGATATGCAAAGTGAGCGAAACATGCATGTTTCCTGCAGGCATGGGCATTTCAGTGTAGAAAGAGTAACATGTCATTCACAAAAGAAATTATATAGGTGTAATGGAGGTTATGTGGACAAGGAATGTGTATATATTGAACTTAGTGTTGAGGTCACACAGGATTTTACTTTGGTTTTGACTGAGCCTTGGTGGTGGGGCTAACAGTAGTGAGAGTCACAAGAAAACAGTTTCAGTTTAAGTGTTCTGTGACTAATCCAAGCATGGCCTGTGCTGTATTAAACAAAACAATTCGACTGACCAAAGTAGAGTCCTGCTTCAATGAAGCCTGTACTATGGAAATAGTATTGTAGGTCGCAAGTTAAGAAGCCCCTTAGCTGCTGCTGTTGAGTCTTTGGAGCTTTATAGTTGGAGCATAACAAACACAAACACACACGTATGACTTGAGTGGATGAGCCACACCCCTTCCTGTAAAATTACGGGCCACAGTAACATGATGAATGAAAGATGATAATGAAAGACACAGGCTGTCTGGAACCAAAGTTGAGAGAGAGGTGACCTGTATCTGAGAGAAAGTCATTGAGTGCAACTTTGTGATAACATAAAGAAGACTCAGGGACATAATTTGAATGTTTCCAAGACCATGTTTTTTTAACTTGCAGTAGAACCAGATAACCTGCAAAGTAGTGTGTTTTTATTGACTGACTTTTGTACTGCAGAAGTCTGCTCATTTACATTTAATGTTAAAGAACTCACTGTAACTGAACCTACACCTATGTTATAGAGTAATGCTTCCATTGCATTCATACACTGCATAGGTGGTATTCAGCAGGCAGATTATGGCCTAAAATATATTGAATTGTTTTAAAAGATGGAGAAGCACCAACATCTTTGGAGAAAGCCATGGTGGCTGTAATGCCTGAAGATAAGTCGCCTCTGAGTAGTCTGTATGCTACTGAGTACAGTGACTGCGACTTCAGTCTGTCTGTATAAGACGTGCTGGAGACCCTGAATTTTCTTCGTTGGAAACCTCTGAGATCTCTCAAGTTGCTGCAGGTGTCTGGTACAGTACATACCAAAGAGAGCATTATATTCAATAACAGGCAGGATGAGGGACGAATACAGGGGAGTTATAACCTCTTTTGCTCTTGAGGCAATGGCTTTGTTAATCAGGTGAGTGACGTAGAATGCCTTCCTCACTGCAGCAGACACATGGTTGTCAAAGTTGAGGTCCTAGTCATCTTGTCTTCCTAGGTCTGTAACTATTGAATTGGTACTTAGGGTTTTATTGTTTATTTTATAATCATCAGGGACATTGTTTTTACTGAAGGGAATGATGATGCATTTTTTAGCATTTAGATGTTATGTGATCCTATCTCGCCTACATTCTGACTGATGGTTCGGAGACGATCCTCGGCTCCGACTTGGCACGCTTATGCCAAAGAGCGAAGTCTCTTATTGGCTGAGCTTACTATATCCCAGGATGCACCACTACCAGTCCCCCAGATCTCGTTTGCCGCTAACAAGCAAAGACGTGGTCTCGAGCTGGCTGAGCTAAGTAGTGTTTTCTTCACTTACTTTCCTGTCAGGAATTTCCTAAAAATTGAACAAAAAGCTGTTTTAACAGCTATCTCGTGTTTTTGTGTATGAGTGGATATTTTCTGTTTAATATCAGGTGATTGCGTTTTTTCTGACTAGAGGTCCCCTTTGAGTTGAAGGGCCTTCCCCTGTCAGTCCGTTGTTGTTCAAGTCCGTTTATTTAGGGATTTTTGGATCCCTTTAGTTATTTTTGTGACAGCCTTTGGTTCTCAAAAAAACGGTTCTCAAAAAAAAAAAAAGAAAAGAAAAGAGAGTTTTTTCTGTGATATTTAGTGTGTTTGATTTAGCTAGTCACTAAATTGGTTGCCATAATGTCACAGGCTCCTAGGCCTTCAGGATTTAAAAAGTGCACTAAGTGCAGTTTCAAGATGTCAATAACAGATGACCATTCTCTCTGTGTGTACTGTTTGGGCACCAAACATTTGCAGGAGTCCTGTAGCGTGTGCCACGCGTTTTCCTCGAGGGTCCTCCAAGAGAGGAAAAATAAACTTATTTTAAAAGGCCTTATTAAACCCTCATTTGAAGAGGCTTTAGCTTCCTCTCCTTCTCCTGCAAAGAAGAAAAGGGCGCCGGCTCCGACCAGCCCGTCGGAACCGACCGCCAAAAGACATAGGCAGGCTTCTCCTTCGGCTCCACGGACTTCGGAGCCGAGGGCGGAACGGTCTGCCTCAATGCCTCCAGCCTCGACTCCTCTGGGTTCGGAGCCGACGGCTGGGGCCTCGAGAGGCGGGTCATCTTCATCGGCTCCACTGATCTTGGAGCTGATGAAGGTTGTCCGCTCAGACACTTCCTCCTCGGCGCCGAAGCCCTCTTCGGCACCGATGGAAATTGGTTTGGACACTCCGTCGGCGCCGATAATTATCGAGTCGATTCGGAGCCGGTCCCCTAGTCCCTTGGAGCCGTTGGAGAGGCCTACTCGGACCCGTTCGGTCTCTTCCAGGTCATCAAGGATGTCAGATTCGGACATAGACAGGGTACTCCAAAGACTTTTCCAGTCCCCAGTCTTTCAGAAATTTGTTTCGGCTCCGACCCAATTGGCTTCGGAGCCGATAGCCCATTCCATTGCCATTCCTTCTCCGACCGCTTCGGCTCCGTCGGAGCAGGTGCTGATGGAGCCAGTAGAGATCCTAGGGTCGGCTCCGACCCTTACTCCAACCCCGGCCTTCGGGTCTGAGTTTAGCACACGGACTTCTTCGGCCGGGCCCGGGGTGACGTTTGGGACCAATGCTGTCGGTTCCAAGCCTCCCTCTCGGTGCTTCGGCCGTGGGACTTCCGTCTGCTATCATGGCTCGGAGACTTGGCCTCCCAGGATTCTGGGGTCCGGCCTTCAGAGCTATGAGGAGTGCCTTGGCCAAATCTTCTTCGCCATCTCTACGGCTTTACCGGCACCTTCCTGGGCATGGAGACTGGGTCTTTGGTAGTTCCCCTGTCTCTAGGCAGCGGAGCCCGGGGCCTGAGGTTACCCCACTGGGGGTTCCCTCCTCCTGAGGGTCTTTCGAGTTGTCTTCGGAGGAGCCCCAAGGAAGAGATCGTGCAAGAGGAAGCACGTGGACTCCCCGATGAGTCTCTTACATCGGACACTGATCTTGATGATGCGGAGGGGTCCCCAAAGTCGCCCCTCGGATGATGTCTCATTTGCAGACATTCTAGAGATCCTCAAGCAACGAGGCGGCTGGAATTCCAAACCCCTCCGCTGATGAGTCGGTGTTCCTCAAGGCCTTCGGGCTCAGCCCTCCGCCTCCTGGGTGTCTCCGCCCTTGACGAGCTCCTGGATTTGGTTTGTCGGAGGACGGGAACATCCAGATACTGTGGAACCAGTGCCTTCTCGCCCTAACAAATTTTTGTCTGCCCCACCCGAGAAGGAGTTCTTACGAAAGGCGTGGCTGTAGATGCCATGGTGGTGGCATCTGCTACCCAGCAGGACGTGGCAGAGGCTTCAACGTCCGTTCATCCTCCTAATAAGGAGTCTAGGAGCATGGACCGCACGGAAGCGCACCCTGACTTCAGCGGCCTTTACTCTGAGGTCCCTGAATTATTTGGCACATTTCACCAGACTACAGAGGGATCTGGTCAAGGAGCTCTCAGACTCCCTCTCAGGTAACCTACCTGAGCAGCTAGCCCAGTCGGTTAGCTCTCAGTTGGCTATCCTTACCTCGATTTCTAACTCGTCCATGAGGCTCATTTCATATGCGGCCGAAGGCGGGCAGAGCGGCAGGCACAGGCGTGGCTCTACGAAAACAAGCCTGGCTCCGTTTGTGTCATTTCGCAGAGGCCTTCAAGTCTTCCTTTGCCGACGCTCCCTTTGATGGGTCCTCTTTGTTTGGACCCAAGGTAAAGACACTCTTACCGCTGTGAGCAGGAGGGAAAGACTTTATCTGCCGTGGGAGCACGATTTTCCACTCCCTTCGGCCTTATCCCAAGGCTAAAAGAGGAGGGAAGATGTGGTTCCATAAATCACAGAAATTCTTTCCTCAACAGCAGGAAGATTCCCCTTCCAGAGGCAGAGGACGGGGAAATTTTTCTGGGAGACGCCGTCCCAGAGGCGGCAGAGGCCCCCGCAACACTGGAGACCGCGAGTCCTTTCGTGGCTCTTCAGCCTCCCACACTCCATGAGGGATTGCCCGGCTGTGCTGCTCGAAGCCAGTCGGGTGCCGTTTTGCCAAGCACCTAAAAGCCTGGGAGTCTATTACTCAGGACAGATGGGTGCTTCGGATTATTGCCGGAGGTTACACCATTCCCTTTACACGCCCACCCCACCGACCAAAAATCCCGGACCCACCACCCAGTCAAAGGGAAATTGCAGCCGTAGAAGCTTCAAAGCTGCTAGAAAAAGGAGTCATCCAACCGGTCCCCACAGACCAGATCGGATCCGGAAATTACTCAAGGTTCTTTTTAGTGCCAAAAAAGACAGGGGACCTGAGACCCATTTTGGATCTCTGCAAACTAAACCAGTCCGTCATGAAGTCCAAATTCCGAATGGTCACTTTACAATCCATTCTCCCATTGTTGGAGAAAGATGTTTGGATGTGCTCCATAGATCTCAAGGACGCCTATTATCACATACCGATACATCAGGCGTCCAGGAGGTATCTGCGCTTCAGCCTGGGAGACGGTCATTTCCAATTTTGTGCACTGCCCTTTGGTCTCACCACAGCCCCAGGGTGTTCACCAAGTGTTTGGCAGTAGTGACTGCTCACCTGAGGAGTCTCGGATTCCAAGTGTTTCCCTATCTGGACGACTGGCTCCTGACTGCCACCACCAGGCATCTACTACTAGAGAACCTACAAGCCACCATCTCCCTGGGTGTTTCCCTGGGAATTACATTCAACTGGTCAAAGTCTGTCTTGCTGCCTTCTCAGCGCATAAGATTCATAGGAGCAGAGATAGACTCAAAATTAATGCGGATCTTCCTTCCTACCGAAAGGATACAAACATTACAAAATCAGGTCCGAGCCCTGCTTCTAAGATCCAAAGCCCCAGCCAGGATGGTCCTGCAACTTTTAGGTTCAATGTCTGCCACGGTTCTCCTAGTTCCTCTGGCAAGGTTGCACATGAGGATTCTCCAGTGGCTATTATCGACACAATGGTCTTTTCAAGATCCCCCCCTCAATCATCACATACTGATTACAGAAACGTGCAATTGGGACCTCCGCTGCTGCTTTCTGCCCTCCACTCTGTATCAGGAAGACCCTTTGTTATACCCCTCCGGTGGCCACCTTGACTACGGATGCCTCCCAGACGGGTGGGGGCGATTGTCTGGGCAGGTCAGTTCAAGGTTCTTGGCTTCCCAACGAAACATCTCTCCATATCAATGTGTTGGAAATGAGGGCTGTACTTCTGTCCTTACAAGCCCTCCACAAGTTTCTCCCTCAAGGCATTATCGCCATCCACACAGACAACATGTCGGTGGTCTGGTATCTAAACAAACAAGGAGGGACCAGATCTTACCCCTTTGCAGAGAGGCCATGAGGGTGTGGGAATGGGCAGTGGCTACCAAGCGCTTCCTGGTAGCGACCCACATTCCAGGCAAATCCAATGTATTGGCAGACAGACTGAGCAGGACTATTCTCTCTCCTCACGAGTGGTCTCTGAACAAACAGTAGCAGCTCAGATTTTCAAAAGATGGGGATTCCGTGCTGCGACCTGTTTGCAACACCACAAACACGAAGTGCAAAGGTTCTTTTCCTTGACCCCGTCAAGGGGAGACAGCTACGGATGCTCTAGTCCAACCTTGGCCAACAGGACTGCTTTATGCTTTTCCTCCGATTCCACTCCTCCCCAAAGTCATCCAGAAAGCTTCCCAATTGGGGTCCACAATGATTCTAATTGCTCCGTACTGGCCTCGTCAGGTATGGTTCCCTACTTACAGAAATATACTCTGGACGGTCCTTGGTTCTTGGACCTAATTCCGGACCTTCTGGTTCATCAGTCGGGACAACAGCACCAGTCCCTTCACACTTTGAAATTAACAGCTTGGCTCCTCCACTTCCGACTATAGTCAGAAATCACACCTTGGACCCGGAAGTTATTCACATTTTATCTTCAGCCCACAAACCCACCACTAAGAAGTTGTATCACAGTAAGTGGAAGAGGTTTGCTATCTGGGCTCAACTCAGAGGATTAGACCCTATTACTGCCCCGATACCAGAGGTCTTGAAATTTTAACATCCTTGTTTAATCAAGGATCTTCAGTCTCTACTATTAAAGTCCAACTAGCAGCTATCTCCAAATTTCACGATTCCACAGACCCACCGTTGATGAGCAGCAGATTATGTAAAACTTTCATGAAAGGTGCTGTGCTTTTAAGACCCCCAGTTTTTCATCCTGCCTCCGTGGGATCTTGATTTGGTATTTCGTGCCTTAACATCTTCCCCCTTTGAACCGGCTGCTACATGTGAGTTGAAATATCTGTCTTGGAAAACTGCCTTCTTAATTGCAATTACCTCTGCAAGAAGAGTTTCAGAACTTCAAGCCCTATCTATCAAACCACCGTACTTGATTTTTCACAAGGATAGAGTATCACTTAGACCTAATCCATCTTTTGTCCCAAAAGTTTGCTCTAATCTCTGTCTCCAACAATCTTTAGAGCTACCAGTTTTCTTTCCAAAATTTTCAAACAAAGCGGAATACACCTTCCATACATTGGATGTTCACAGGCAATTGCGCTTCTATCTAGATAGGACTCAGCAAATTCGGAAAACAGATCAATTGTTTGTGTCCTTTTCAGATAATAAACTGGGTAAAACCATCACTAAAGCTACTATTGCCAAATGGATCAGAGATTGCATAACTCAAGCTTATTCCTCTTCAAATAAGCAACTTACAACATCTGTCAAAGCTCACTCTACTAGAGCTATGGCTACCTCTATTGCATTCCATTCCAAGCTCGCTATTTCTGAAATTTGTGCTGCGGCTACTTGGTCCAACCCGCACACTTTCATTTCCCACTATAAATTGGATGTGGCATCTAAAGGACGAGCATCATTTGGTTCCACGGTACTCAGGAGTGTTTTCCAGTGAGCCACCCAGGATTTAGGTGCTAGGACGCTGTCCCATCAGTCAGAATGTAGGCGAGATAGGATCACATAACATCTTTTAGTTATGTACTCACTATAACTTCAGATGTTTGGGATCCATCTCGCCTACATTCCTAATACCCACCCTCCTTCCCCCTGCCTTGGAGATCAGAAGAGATTGAACGGTTTGGGTTCTACTGTTT
Organism: Protopterus annectens; assembly: GCF_019279795.1. NCBI lineage: Eukaryota > Metazoa > Chordata > Ceratodontiformes > Protopteridae > Protopterus > Protopterus annectens. Next base: position 151,687,551 of record NC_056744.1, on the reverse strand, counting down.
TTTATCTTGTATCATCTGTCAATGTTATATAAGCAGTGCATGCGTGTGTGCATGTATGCGGACAAACTAGATCTGGGGGACTGGTAGTGGTGCATCCTGGGATATAGTAAGCTCAGCCAATAAGAGACTTCGCTCTTTGGCATAAGCGTGCCGAGTCGGAGCCGAGGATCGGCTCCGAACCATCAGTCAGAATGTAGGCGAGATGGATCCCAAACATCTGAAGTTATGGTGAGTACATAACTAAAAGTTTAAGACTATGGCTTTGTCACCAGTCATTGGTCTGTGTAAGCCCCTTTTGAAGTACTTTGCCATTGCTAGGGAATTCTATGATGGCACATAATTTGCAGTCATCCACAAACTTGGTTAGCCACAACCCCACTGTTTTGGCCTGGACTTCTGAGAAGTATATGCCAAACAAGTGGGTGACCAGCACTGACCCTTGTGGGTCCCACTGGTAACAGGTCTGCTGGTAGAGGTAAAGTCTCCCACTTTGACTGAGTGTTGTCAGTCTGTGAGCCAGTTTGCAACCCACCTGACAACATAGGGGTTGATATTCAACTGGGTTAGTTTGTCAGTGATGCCTGAATGTGGGGTAGTGTGGAAGGCCTAGGACAAGTCAAGATAGGCTGTGTGCATGGCTTTGTCCTTGTCTGTGGCTCTGGTCATGTCCTTGAAGAAGTCCACCAGGTTTAGCAGGCATGATCTTCCTTGACAAAACCGAACTGGGACTGACCCAGGGTTTGGAGGTCACCTATATTCTTATTTATCAGGTCCATGATGATTCATTCCATTGCCTTACAGATAAGGCTGGTTATACTTGTGGGTCTGTAGTTACCTGGGTCTGTTGCCAAGCTGCCCTTGTTTAGGGGGATAACAGTCACTGTTTTCCATTCACTGGGGACAAAGCCACTGCTCAGGCTGTGGTTGAATAGTGCCTAATGGAGTAGCTGGGTCTAGTTTAATTAAACGAAAGCAGAATCCGTCGAATACGAATCCGTCGACACATAAACAGCGAAATGCGATAACGTTGAACATGCAAAACTGCGAAATTTAAACATCGAAACCGCAATAGTCGGCCAACCCCATCACCCTTAACATACTACCTACACAAACACAGCAACAAAACACATACATACACTAACCAAAACCCTAATACTAACCCTAAATTAAAGCACCAAAACCCCACTTGTAACTAACCCTACACTAAATCCTACATACACAACTATCTATGCACTACCCTTAACCCCTCCCTAACCCTGAGGTCCGTAACTACCGCACACTTACCCTACAGAACTATACCCACACAAAGTAAATATTCCACACCCATACACTTAACAAAACCCTACAGTAAACCTTACATACATTACCTATCTATGCACTTACCTTAACCCGCACCCTAACCGTAAGGTCCGTAACTATTGCACACTTACCTTACGGAGCTATACCGCAGACAGGCCAACTATGACAATTCAACATTTCTGATTTCGCTATTTAGTGCGTTCGACGTTTCCGCGTTTCGCTGTTTATGTGTCAATGTATTTGACGGATTCCGCTTTCGTTTAATTAAAGTAGACCCGAGTAGCTAGCTCTTGTTTTAGTACATTAAAAACGCATCCCAGAGTACCATCTGGTCCCATGGAGGCTGTGTTCTTAGCCTTGGAGAGAGCAATGATGACTTGTTATTTGGAGAGGCAGGGAGGAGGAGATGATGAAGACATGGTTTGTGGTATGCTGGGGGGGTGGGGGAGGATGAGTGGTGAAATTTTTGCCAAACCAGTCTGCTAGCAGGTTTGCAGTTTCTGCAGGGTCAGTCTGTGTGATGCGATCCACAATTAATTCAGCACTCTCATGACTGCTACCTTTTAGGTTACGGACATAGCTGAAGACAGCCTTATGGTTATCCTTGGCTATAGTTGCTAAATCTTTCTTATAGTTGCTCTTTGAAGATTTTATGAGTTGTCTTATTTGTTGTTTATGCTTAGGAGGGTGCTTTTCCAATTCTGGGATCTTGCGTTGTATTTTTAGACAGTAGCTTCTTTCACTTATTGTATAATTTATTAATGCTAGACATCCACCAGGATGGTTTGTATTGTATTTCCTCGAAGATCTTGCTTTAGTCCTATCCAGCATGGCTGCGTCTATACATTTGTGTAGATGTTTATACAGGGCATCAGTGTATACCTTAGTATAGCCGACAATGTCATTTGTGCAAACTGGAGCTTGGAATTTAATTATACCTTTCCTTAGGAGGGCATAGTTAGCTTTGGTGAAGTTTTTTAGCCTTACTTCTCCTTTGGGGAGTTCTTGTGCTATTGCTACTTCAAAAATAATTGATTTGTGGTTGAATTTAAGCAGTGCAGTCCATACGCTTGAGATGTTGCATTGGTCACTCATAATGGTGAGGCATAGGTCTAGAGTATTGAAGCCCATTGTGGGGTAGTGCACTATTTGTTCTAGGGCATTTGAGTTAGTAAAGTCCAGGAACTTTTGTGCAAATGAGTTTGAGCTTGTATAAGTTTCCCAATTAATGAAAGGATAGTTGAAGTCACACGTGACTAGGGTGTTAGGTTGTACCATAATTGTCCCAAGTAGGCCTAAATAAGCAGTGTGGGTATCTTGGTTCATGGATGGGGACCTGTAACTGATGATGACCTGAAGGGGGGGGTCTTACCCACAGTGATTTGGATTTAGAGTAGCTCCATAGAGTTTTCTTGTCTAACCAGTCTAGAGTTGTAATTATCTTTAATGAAGACAAATACTCCCCCTCCTCTGGTTCTCACACCTTCAGTTATTCTGTCTGAAAGTATGAAAAGCATTGTAGCCTTGTAAGGCCAGGGTACATTCTGTGGCCTTGAACCAGGTTTCTGTGACTACACAGACGTCAACATCTTCCAGGGAGAGGACTGTTTCCAGAGAGTGCAGTTTCTGATTTAAACTCCAAATGTTTAGGATGTTCTTCATGTTTCACTGTTGCAGTCATTACATTTGGGTTATCTGCTTGCAGGTAGCCCTCAGTCAGCCTGATTATCAAAGTCTTGGGTCCTGCATCAGTTGCCGTCTCATCTTCCATGACGTCAGGTAGTCAGGGGTATAAAGCATGCAGCCGATACCATTACATCAGTCTTTCTTGCCGAGTGGTGCCTGAAGCAGAAGCAGTTCGCAAGTGCCGGTCGGCCAACTCCTGAAATTTTCATTTTCGAGTTTCAGATCCGAAGTCTTCAAAAAAGCTAAGTACCCCGTTGGGGATCCTTTTTCTTGCTCTAAACCAATCCGTAAAAGTTAACAATTGTATTACTTGTGGAAAGAAAATATCTCATAACGATTTTCATTCGTACTGCATTCCTTGCTTAGGCCCAGACCACGATGTTCCTCTCTGGTTTTGTGCCTTAGTCAGTCCTCGAGCTATTCGTCATCGGTTCATTTTCGCATTTAACTATTTTGGTACTCGGTTCAGTTATCCAGAAATGGCTTTGTTAAGCCATCCGACTACAGACATTCCAAAAAAATGTAAATGTAACGACAGAGACAGACTGTATAGGTCCAAAGCTGCCAACGACGCTTCCTTTAAGCTAGTCACCAGTTCACCAGTACTCAGTGAGGCGCTTTCGCAGCCCCTGATACCCACTACTTCAGATTCGCAGGCCTCTACTGAGACCCATTCGGAGTCCGGTATGCTACAAGATGCCTCTTCGACTATGGAACCTGCTGATGTCTCTACCTTGGATGGGTCCGTAGCCGCTGTGCAGGCACCAGCTTCTGAGGGTGTATTCAGGCCTACTGACTTCCATATCAAACTGACACCATCTTCTTCTTCAAGGCCTAAAACTTGATCCACGCCTAGAAAAACGATGCCCAGACCGCATGGTCAGGCCCCTATGCCTAAAAAAATGAAGATTAAGAATGGCTGAAGACCTTATCACTCTAATCAGGGGAAGCTACCCTTCTCCCTCTAAGAGACCTAGAACTGATTTTCCTTCTGATTCTTCTGATCAGGATTCTGAAATTTCTGTTTCTTCTGATGACAAGGATTTGCCCTTATCTACCTATGAGGATTCTGACGCAGAGGAGTCCATTCCCTCTGCTTCCCCTCCAGAAGATTTCTCTTTTGGTGAAACTTTGCATACTCTTAGGGAGCATTTCCACTGGGAAAGCCAGGATTACTCTAATGCCAAAAAAGAGGCTTAGGGAATTCTTACTCCTACCTCAACACAGGCCTTTAGCTATCCCCCCTGTATTGGACATTGTAGATGATGCCTTCTTGGAATCTAGCCCTGGCCCCAGACAGTTTACCTCCGGCTTCCAGGAAACCTGACAGGTATTACAGAGTACCTGACTCTCACAAGTTCCTCTTTAAGAATCCTACTGCGGATCCAGAGACCATTTCACAGGGACCCAAAGGCATTAAGGCTACTACTGCCAAAGATCCTACCCCCTCTGATTTCAGGGCCCTGGATAGATGGGGTAAGGGGGCCTTAAACTGCCAGTTTCATATGTTAAAGTGTCAGCAGCATGTTATTGGATTACTTAAACAGAAAATGATGTTGATTCCTGACTGTACTGAAAATAAAGACTTAACAAGATTTAATGCATTCTGCTGAACAAGTTGGTAAACATAATTTGCAATGTGGTTTTGATTCCTTAGAGGCATTTTGCAGGGCTGCTGTCACTGGGTCTGCACTTAGAAGAAAAAAACAACCACACTCAGGAGCCAAGAAACTGCAAAGATTTTAATGTCTTCTGGTACCTTGGCTATACAAGCCTTCATAGGAATCCTATGAAGGCTTGTATAGCGAAGGTACCAGAAGACATTAAAATCTTTGCAGTTTCATGGCTCCTGAGGGTGGTGGTTTTTTTCGTATTATGGGTTTTGGATATATCTTTACTTAGAAGGCATGCTTGGCTTAAGGAGCAAACTTTTCCAGATCATGTTAAAGCTAAATTACTGAATGCTCCATTAAACCAAGACCACCTGTTTGGCAACAAAGCAGAAGAAGTACTTAAAGATGGAGGAAAAGGCTAAATCTGTGCAAACTGTTAACAATTTCCTGCAAGTACAGCCTCCCAGATTTAGTAGGTACTGGCCTTCTAAAAATTGGTCCTTTCCTGTCTCTTCCAGGCCTTCTCAGTCCAAACCCAGGACCAGCAGACCACCCTGGTTTCAGTCTCAAGGTACTCACAGGCCTAAGCAGTGGGGGGCTCCCACTTCCAAAGCTGGAAGTAGTAAGACACCCCCCTATGGTAAACTGTCACAAGGACTTAACCTTAAACCTTCCAAGCCTGCTCAGCTGACTGTTCCTTTAGGGGGAAAGATCGCCCTGCATTCAAAAAACTGAGAACTCATTACCCAAGACATATGGGTTTTAAATATAGTTTCCCAAGGATACAGATTCCACTTCCACTTCTTACCAACCCCAAACGGTTCACCAGACCTACCCCCAAATCAGTGGGCAGAGGCTCAAAAGCAGGTTCTCTCTCTTCTAAGTATCAGGGCTATTCAACCTGTCCCAGAAGAAGAATGGGGGCAAGGTTTTTACTACCCAGAAAAGACAATTCCTGGTGTCCTATCCTGGACCTATCTATCCTAAACACCTTTTTGGTAATCCCAAAATTCAAAATGCTAACTCTTTATCAGCTGCTTCCCATGCTAGGCAAAAATGTCTGTTTGGCAACATTGGATTTAAAGGAAGCTTACCTGCTCATCCCAATAAGGGAATCTTGCAGAAAATATCTATGCTTCAGAGCAGGCTACATGCACTGTCAGTTCTCTGCATTGCCCTTTGGCTTATCTACTGTGCCCAGGATATTCACAAAGTGCCTAGCTCTAGCCATTGCATTCTGCAGGCAAAGAAATATTCAAATATACCCATACCTAGACGATTGTCTAATTCAGGCAGAAAGTCAGGACATACTATTAAATCATCTGGCATTTGTAAAGAAACTGCTAACCTCACTGGGGTACAACATAAATGAAAAGAAATCGCACCTAGTGCCCTGCCAACAAATTGTATTCCTGGAAGCAAGCTTGAATACAACTTCAGATGGTCTACCTCACGCCAGAGAAACAAGTTTATTTGACAGCCTACTTCAAACTACTGGCCACAAAGACCCAGCTATTTGCAAGGAAAATACTGCAAGCCCTGGGGTTCATGGCCTCTTGCATTCTACTAATTCCATATGCAAGACTGCATATGAGGAAGCTACATTGGTAGCTAAAAAGCCTATGGTGTCAACATTCTCAGGACCTGGAATTAATGATTCCTATCATTCCTTGTATAAAGACAGAGTTCCTTTGGTGGGCAGAGGCCTGCCACCACAACAAGGGACTGCCATTCACTATACCCCCTGCCACCCAAACCCTAACAACAGATGCATCAGACTATGCATGGGGGACTCACTTGGCAGGGCAGTGCATTCAGGGCAAATGGAACCCGAGTCAAATGCACCTGCATATCAATCAAGAAGAAATGTTAGCTGTAGAGAATTCTCTGACAGCCTTCAAGGACCACATTCTTCCAGGACAATTATTGGTAAAGATGGACAACACCACTGTTATGTGGTACATAAACAAGCAGGGGGGAACCCACTCATACCCTCTCTGCAGACTAGCCATGGCTCTGTGGAACACAGCCTTGAGCTACCAAGTGCACCTACAAGCTCAATTCCTGCCAGGCAAGCTAAATACACTGGCAGATGACCTAAGCAGAAATCTCATGGACCCACACGAGTGGAAACTGGAACCAAAGATATTCAACATTTTGAGAAACAAATGGGGGAGCTCAGAGGTAGACCTGTTTGCCTTCCTTCAAAACTACCAATTGGACAAATTCTGTACAAGGACTTCCCACAGACAAGCTTGGAAAGTGGATGCCCTGTCCTTCACCTGGAAAAACCTTTGCCCCTCTGCCTCTCCTCTCCAAAGTTCTACTAAAGATCAAACAGGACAAACCAAGGACAATACTCATTGCACCAGACTGGCCACGCCAACACTCGTACCCCCTCTTGCACAGTGTGTCACTGCTGGAACCATGGCACCTGCCTTAGACCCCTTCCCTGCTGTCTCAGCAGGAGGGCCAGATTCTGCACCCCCAGCTTCAAACCCTGAACCTTGCAACCTGGCTAATTGCCTGAGCTTTCCATTACCATCCCTCAGTAAGCAAGTGCTGGATGTCATTCTGGAGGCAAGGAAGCTTAGTACTAGAAAATCCTATACTGAAACGTGGAAACAGTTATGTTCCTGGAGCCAAACTCATGGGGTGGGCACAACAGTGCCAAGTTTACCGCATATTCTTCAATACTGAACAGAGTTGATTCACAAAGACCTTTTCTCCTCTTCCATTAAAATTCATGCCTCGGCCATTTCAGCACATTATAATACGGAGCCACCCCTCTTCTCTCATCCACTGCTGAAACAATTCCTCAGAGGGGCCAAAAATTTAAGACCATCAAGGAGAGCCTCTACTCCAGCCTGGGACCTTAACTTTGTATTTGAAAAGCTCACTCTACCTCCCTTTGAGCCATCTGCAACTGCAGAGTTGAAATTCCTTTCTTGGAAAACAGCCTTTCTTCTAGCCATCATTTCAACAAGAAAGGTGTCTTAATTACAGGCTCTCATGGCAGTGGACCCTTTCATCATCTTTCATGCGGACAGGGTGTCCCTCAGGACCAATCCTACTTTTATGCCCAAGTTGGTGTCCACTGTGGACCTTAATCAGTCCATTCATTTGCCAACCTTCTTTTCCAATCCACAGAACAAAAGGGAATGAATACTGCACTCCTTGGACATGCACAGACAACTTAGATTTTACTTGGACAGGACTAAGCCTCTCAGGAAATCTGAACAGCTGCTAGCTGCCTTTGCTGCAGGGGCAGAGGGGAAAGCCATTTCAAAGCAGATAGGCCATTGCATTCATTTCTGCTATAAGCACCATGGAAAACCTACCCCACAGGGGATAAGACCCCATTCCACCAAGGCTGCATCTACTTCTACAGCCTTTCTCAGAGGTGTTTCTACCAGGGACATCCTAGAAACTGATACCTGGAGTTCCGTACATACATTCACCAAGCATTACCTCTTGCCTATTTTTTCTAAATCCAGAGCTGGTTTTGCAACTGCAGTCTTGCAGGGCCTAATAGCTGGTCCTAATGCTCTCTTATTGCCTCCTCCCTTCCTTAGCTTTGGGAATCAACTCAAATGTAATGACTGCAGCAGTGAAACACAAAGAAGATAGTGCAGTTGTGTACACTTACCATAAATGTAGATGGTCGAGAGTATTCACTGTTGCAATCCTGGTTACCCTCCCTCCAGCACCCTTACTTCTATTGACTTTACCTCTCTTCTTGTTTACTGTACTTAAGCTTTCTGGTGTATTTGTTTTTTGTTGGAGGTGTAACCTTGTATATAATTGTTTCCCATTATGGGGGCACCTGACATCTGGGGCAAGAAAAACTGATGTAATGGTGTCGGCTGCATGCTTTATACCCCTGACTACCTGATGTCATGGAAGATGAGACAGCAACTGATGCAGGACCCAAGACTTTGATAATCAGGCCGACTGAGGGCTACCTACAAGCAGATAACCCAAATGTAATGACTGCAACAGTGAATACACTCAAACATTTACATTTATGGTAAGTGTACACAACTATACTTTCTTTGTGTTTGATATTTTCATGTTGGGAGTTTTGTTGTTGTGATCTTGCCTAAAGAAGGCATTATGGGGGAGACAAGTGCCTTAGCCAGCAACCAAAAGCCTAGAGGTTCCAAATGAATAGCATCTTTGGCAAAGCAGCATGTTCTATATCATCCCAGGCTGACAGGAACTGGGTCCCCTTAGAATGACACCAGAAGCTAAGCCCCACTTATTGAAGTTAGTCATTTTCTGTTTATATTGTGGTATCATTCTAGGCGAGTGTAAATTGCTGCTCTTAGCTAGGGACATACCCGCCTGGGACACATATTCAGGGAGCTCAATCATGTCTCTCTTCATGTAGCTAGAGAGGTTTATCTCAAGTTGTTCACACCAACATGAACTATAATAAAGTCATAACGGTAGGTACTTGTTGTTGAGAGACTTGAATGCATGTGTGATGCGGTGAATCTTTGCACCAGACAGGCAGCTGACCGTAACCTTCTCCTTGTTCAACCTGGTGAGTGGGGCATCTGTGTGTTTCACTGTAGAGTCACCTATAACTAAAACATTTGGAATAGTTGTGCATTGACTTAAGGCTTCTTTGTTAAGACACAGGTGCTAATGATTTTATGTGTATTGGTTCTTTGTATGTTGTGTTAGCTGTAGCATGTTTGTGTTTTGGAGGTCTCTGATATTGAGGTAGGTTTCTGGAGAGTACCACTGCATGTGAACACTTATGTGTTGGGTGCATATTAGGAATAGGAGTCGTGATGTGTGAGCTGACAACCTGTTTAGTGTTGTTATGGGCACGAGAGAGCAGTGATTCCATATTCACAGTGTAGGAGCATCTCTTGCAAATTGTACTAGAGTGATTTGGAAGTAAGGGGTTGTCAATGTACATGAAGCAGTTGCTACACTGGCTCAGAAAAACATGTCCACCAGGCTGGCAGTAGACACAGAGGGAAACTTACAGTCCATAATACAAGGTTTGAACCTAAGTATCTCAGCAGATGAGGAGAAAGAGATGAGGGTATCGGGGAGGGAGCTATTTTAGGGTGACTAACCTATGGGGTGTACAGTAGGAGGTCTATAAAAGAGGAGCTCTGTAAGGTGTGATGTTGATAGGTAAGAGGTAAAATCTCTCCTGGGTGGTTCACTGAACAGTTGAGAGCCATTCAAGATCTGCTGTGCTATTTAGCAGCTGCTTCTAAGGGAAAATACTTCTGTTGGCGCTTTTGCATCTATAACCACCAGGAGTTTCCCTCTTTGAGCAGTAGTGTGCTACATGCAAGCAAGATAATACAAAGAAACCAATGAAAAAGCTCAAACTGAGCCCTGCACCAATGAAATAGCTCAAACTGATCCCTGAACCAGTAACCTTCAGTTAGTTAGTTAGTCCTACTGTACACTCCTGCAATGAGGGTACAGGGGGGCTTGTCCAAAAAAAAGATGTCCTGAATTTTAGTGCTCAATCTAAACAGAACTGAATTCAGCCAGTCTGAATCCAGTCTTTACTACAGCCAACAGAAGTGCAACTGAACAACAGAAAAAAAGCAGGATCATTTTTTTAATTACATAAGCAGCAGTGTAAAAAGCAGCACACTTTTTCTTGAATTAATAATAGCAACAGAATAAAACAGCAGAAATTAGATCTTTTCTTAAATTACGTAAAAGCAGCAGTTGGTGTGAAATACAGTCAAAGTGGAACAAATGCAGTAGTAAAATACACTGTAAAGCATCAGCCGCAAACAGTACAGTTTTTTATTAAACTGCTGAAGTACAATCACAGTATATAAGGCAAGTGCAAAGAAGAAATACTTGTATCCCTTTTGTGGGTTTCCTAGCACAGAAAGACCAGGTAAACATGTACAGCCATTAGACAAATAATCCCACTCCACCTAATGTAAAAGTACAGTAAAAGAGTGTCCGGAGTGAAGTGCTACCACAAGCAAACTTAAAGATATGGATACAGCAGTGTACCTTAAACAGCTCATAAAAGTGTGATTATTCAGTAAAAGTACTTTGCTATGTATAAATGAGCCAAGAGCCACTCAATTGTACAGAATTAAGGCACTAAAAACAAGATATGATTAATAAGCTCTCCAGCCAATAAAACTACAAGCAGAAATCTCAAGTGTTTCCTCAACGTAGACAGACCAGGCTACTTCCCAGTGCACTAGAAGCAAAACCCACTGACCATGATAAGAAAACAAGTGTTTGCTAGAGTGTAAAAATACACTACTTTATCCAAATGAAGTATATCACTACAACATGCATGTTTTCATATAAGCACAAGGAAAGGCAAATCAATAATTCAAATAAAAAAATTTCAAGATAGACCCCATTTCAAATTTAAACCATGATTACAAAGTGTTAATGTCTGTACTAGCTAAAAGTATGTCAAAGTTGTTGCCAAAACTAGTAGATATGGTTCACTGTGGTTTTATGAAGGGGAGGAAGACATTTGACAGAATTAATAAAGTAATGATGATCCAGAGAGAAGCAGAATATAAGAAAATACCACTGATGTTGGTGGGTCTTGATGCAGAGAAGCATTTGACAGAGTAAGATAGGATTTTATGAGTAGGGCAATGGAAACATTTGTTTTTCCTAATACAATAATAAGTTAATTAGGTGGATGTATGAGTGATCCGAGGCAAGAGTTAAGGTGGGAAGTTTCCTCTCTGATAAGCTGTGCTGAACAGAGGAACCAGGAAAGGGTGTCCTCTTTTCCCTTAATTATTTGCTTTATATTTAGATCTGTTGGCAAAGAAAATACGTGACTCAGAAATTCAAGAATATAATTGGTATAGTAATACTGAAAAGTTGGCTTTATTTGAAGCCGATATTATTATGTACCTGATAAATTCAGAAAAGGACATTTTAGTGTTGTGGAATATCATCAGATGGTTTCAAGTCTTTTCAGGATATAAAATTATTGACAACTAAACAAAGGCTATAGCTGTAAACTATGTAACCACACATGAACTGGTTCAGAATTACCCATATTTAAGAGGGCACAATAAGATAAATTATTTAGGAGTATGGATTAAAAAGGCTTTTGTTATGGCAGCTATGGATATGTGGGAAGAGACTAAACAAAAGATAATACAAAAACTGAGAAACTGGAAGCTCTTATTTATGGATATGGATACTGAGGCATAAGCAGTGAAAATGTTTTTAGTCCCTTGAGTTTTATATACTGTCAGGCTTATTTTTATCAACCAGAGGAGCAGTTGTTGTTAATAATTAAATAGCTGAATTAATTTTATCTTGGAGGGGAAGAGAGGAAAGGTTAAGTGGGATAAATTGATCCTTCCAATAGAACAAGGTGGTTTAGGATTACCTGATTTCAAGGAATATTTTGAAGCTACACAGTTAAGGCTCATATACATAACGCAAGCAGAAAGTTATAATTCAAAGTGGAAAGGGATGAAGAAGCTGGGAGAAATTCAGGAAGTAAGGAGAGAGTGGATTTTGGATTCAGATCCTTAAAGAGAATAACAACAGGCATACGGAATATTTTATTCATAAATTAGCAGAAAGTATTCTAAGAACTAAGCCAACATGTGAATGGAGAAAGGAGATTTTGCCAGTAGGGAGGACTGCAAGCAGGGGTATGAGAATAGGCGAGAGTGGGTAGAATTTATTGAAGAAAACTGGCAAAGGAACCAAGATATTGGAAGTAAATAACTAGAAGGAGAGGTAATACAGTGAACTAATGGCAAGAAGACATTTGGACTGCAGGCTAGAGACTGCTTTCCCTACCAGTGATTGACACCAGAGTACAGGTAAAGAGGGACAGGGGAATCTTAAGTGAAAGGCATGTTCTGCTAGAGTTTTTTTTTTCATTGAATCTAGAACAGAAGCTGCTGTTAAAAAGGGAATAGTTAGTAGGGCATATAAAATATTACTTGATAACTGTAAGAGGAGGCTAGAAAAGATTGGAAAGAGTGATTGAAAAAGCAGTTTACAAGTAAACAATTGGAGGACTTATGTATGGCTTATGTCTGCCAAGTATGAAACAAAGTCTAGAAGGTTTAGGATTTTTTGCTTGGAAGTGTCTGCATAGGTATTTTTATACCCCAAGCAGATTCCAAACAATTTTTCCTCAGGTAGATGTGAAATGTTGGAGGTGGGATGAGGAAGAAATAGGTACTGGGGAACATATGGTTTAGATGTGTAATGAGTTGGCAGATTAAAAAAAAGTCCTTACAGAGTACTCTGTCAGAAATATTGGATGATGGAAAATGGGTGTAACTAAAGAACTGATTCTTTTGGGCTGGAACACAGGATCTGAATTGCCTAGACATAGTATGGCCTTGTTAAGTTTAATTCTGGCTGCTGAAAAAAAGCAATTGCTAGAAAATGGAAATCAAAGTCTAAAAAAACTATATTTGAAGTATTGAATATTGTAAAGGAGATAAAAGAACTGGAAATTGGATCTTTAGAAAATGGAGGGAACAAATTATATAAATGTAAATGAAAATTGTGGGAACAATACATGCAGAATAATGTTCTTGAGGAGAAAGGAGTGAGGTTTAAAGAAAGGCAAGAACATAAGTGATGAAAGGTATGCAACTGGAAATATGTTAATATGGTTAGCTTCATTAATAGTGATTTATATTTGCTTATGTCTTAAGTGAAAATTTAATAAATGTGTTAAAAATATATACTGAATTGCAACATGCTATGTTCCTGCATCAGTGACTGCAGGTGCTGATGTTTGGAGAATTGGATTTCCCACAAATAAATCTGCTGCTTTCTGTGTACTGTCACATCCACCTGCAGGAAAGGGGTCCTCAGAGTATGCATGTTTTGACACTATCTTTTTAGTAAAATGTGATTTCTGCTATGAATAAACACAATGAAAAGGTTTAAGACTAACAATGAATTTCAGAATGGCACATTCTAAAGCAGTACATGTATTGAAATGGGGGTGTGAGTGCAACCCTCACAAAGAAATACTAGGAATGAATTCTTGACTGAGAGTTGAGTTGAGTAGCGGGGTTCTTTGTACCATGCTCAAGGGTAGGGAGTCAGAGAAGCAGAAGCCAGAATTTGAGACTGAGTAAGTGAAAAGTTTTTAATTAAAGTTTTAAATAATTGTATGGTGTGGAAAGAAGTGGCAGAATGAGAAATGTTGTTAAATGCTTTAACAAAGTGTTGCGAAACTGATGAAAGATTGCTTACTATATAAGCTCAGAGTAAATTGTCGGAAGGTTATTTGCAAAAGATGTGCATAGTGAATGGACTAAATTGCTGAAAGAGATTGTTGGGGGAAATGTCTTCTTGCAGTATGAAACGTATGCTTAAGAATATTGGTGAAAGAAGTTACTTAATCATTTACTGAGTATGGAAAGGTTGTGAATTTTCAAACATCAGAAAGTAGCTTGCTGCATTTTACATTAACCGTAAAGCATTCTAGTTTCTAATTACCCGTGATTTTGGGTCACTTGAAATTCTCAAAATGCAAGAAAGCCTTGCTATTAAAATATAGAAGGGTGATGTGATTAAAAGTGATGCAGTAACTGATATACAGAGTGCTCATAGGTTCATAGGTTCATAGATTAGTACTAGGCTAACTGCCTAGTGGGCCATTTTCAGCCTAGCCAATTATCCCATGTGAGAATCAAACCCAACACCTTATGTTTGTAAGGTAAACACCTTAACTATTATGCCAAACTCCCACCCTGAAAAAGAACTTTGTATTCACAGAAACACTTATGTACTGAGGAAATTTATTCTGGCTTTCTGAAAAAATAAAATAAAATCAGCCAGATTTAAAGTATGTGCACTGAGAAGTGATTGTGCTGCATGTTTAAGTAATGCATAAAGTGTTACTAAAGCCAAAGGTTCAATGACATGCTGTTTTGGAAACAGTTTGAAAGTAGAGGGGCACAGAAGTAAACCCCCAAATGTGTAAAACAATTCTTCATTATGTTGTTTGCATGTGAATAAGAAGTTCTACTGGGGAATTTTTGTGGTATGTAAATGAGCTGTATCTTGAGAAAAAGGAACTCATGAGTGGGAGCCTTTTATAGTGAAAGAAAAGTAGGCTGAATTAAAGGATGTGCCATTTCATTTGGGCTGGCACCTTGGAGTAAAAAAGAACAATGAATTGCTGATTACTGAGAAAAAAAGCTGATAGCTTTATACTCTGTAGAGTGAAATCTTATTAAGCTGCTGAAGCAGTTCAGAAATATGGCATTGTGCAGCAGTGAAAAAATATTGCTTATCCTGTATTTAAAGCAAGTGAAAATCATTTTCTGCTATTTTCCCTTCTTTTTTTTTCAAAACAGGTTTATTGTTTTAACATACAAGAGAAATACACTATTTTCATAGCAAGTGTTGAAAATAGATATGATTATAACATTCAACAAAACAACTAAAGTATTTACAAAGACATCCACTACAATCAGATCAATTAATTAAACTAAAATACCATGCTATTGAAATTAGGATTTTTTTTAACAAATTTTGTAAATTATCCCATACAATATAATAATTCTAGTTGTTCTTGACCTAATTGTGTTTATTTCCATATGGCACACTATATTCATAACATTTTAAATTCATTGAGCGAAGGAGGTGTATCTGAAATCAATTTCTGGTTATTATTTTCCTAGCCACTGCTAGAATAGACCATAACAAGGGAAGCTTAACCTTTTAACACTTTGAGGTACAGGTGTGTTGAATAATATAAGAGATTTAGAAATAATGAAATTATCTGTAAAAGAGCCTGCAAAAATTCATTAATTGACTTCCAGTATTCTTTCAATTTTATACAGTCATAAAACATATGAGCCCAGTCAGCATTAATTTCTACATTACATCTCTTACATAGATTATCTTTATTTATTTTATTCATCATCAAAGGTGTATAAAAAGATCTATGTAAAAATTTCCATGTATAAAGTCTCCAGACAATGGAAGACGTAGTTCTATAGGCAGATTCCAATATATATTGTTTATCTTGTTGATTTGGTGGGTCCCCATTAATAGAAGTGAAATAATTCCAGTATGTATCTACACTGTAAAAAGTTTCTTGTCTGATAATTTTAAGCTATTTTCCCTTCTGAGGAAAAGTGTATTGCTTCCGAAATACACTATTTTCAGAGCAACTGCTGAAAAGTGTGTGTGTGTGTGTGTGTGTGTGTGTGTGTGTGTGTGTGTGTCTTAAGCCCCATTTGTTACGAACCAAAAGAAAAGAAATGTGCAATATGTGGAAGACATTGACAGATAGTAAAACTTTATATATCACTGAATCTTAGTGGTAAATTATATAACTTTATACAAGACACAATCAGGCTAGATGACATCTGTTCATTTGCATGAAATCAATAGCCAAGGATGTGAGAGACATATGTAAACAGTAAGTCTTTGTGAGTAGTGAATTGTTAGTTAAAGAACTGGTTGTACCTGCAAGAATATTTGGTCTGTGCCCATATGGAGGTTTACCGCAGTTGTGAAAATGGGTCTTTGTTGTAGTTAAGGGGAAACCTGGAAAAGGAAGTTCTTTGTTGATGCTACTGAAGACTTGCACAAAAAAGCATATAATGGAGTAGCTTTACCTAAACACTGGTAGAAAGTAGTGGAATCAAGGTTGGTGTAAGGCCTTGTCTTCAAAAGGAAATCACTCTAACATTGAAAAGAAAGTCAATTGCTGTAAAATAGTGCTGATTCTAAAAGTAGAACCCTTGGACAGGGGCAAAGGGGTTCTTTGCTGTGTAAAGCAAGAAAAGGGTACTGCATTTAAAAAAGTTAAAACTAACAGGGAAAGAGGGTTCATTGTTGTGTAAAACAAGAAAGGTGTTAAGGGTGTTCATTGCTGTGCAGCATAACAAAAAGAAAACTGTACACCTGTTGAAACTGGTTGTGAGTTGCTTGACTTGATATGAGAGGCTAAAGGGGCAATACGGAAAACACCACCTGTGTTGCTGTAATGAAAGGTCTGCTGAGAAACAACACTGTGTGCTAACAGAAGAAAGTGAGCTGGCCAACCAAATCTGTTCATAAATACTGCCATGGGACAGCAAAATAAAAGTGATGTGAATCAACGTAATCTTTCATTGGTAGGAGCAAACCAATGTTTTGCAGTCCATATTACAACAATGAAATGAGAAACTGTCTTCTAGCATGATAACACTAGCTCTGAAGATACTGGAAGATGGTCATGAAGGGAAGAACTGTATTTTGCATGCGTTGTTGAAAATTAGAGCTTGTAGAAAAGGCAAGAAATATACTTGTGCAACAAAGGGCTAACCAATAACAAAGTGTAAATTAAGCTCTCAGTGTTGTATAATTCTGCAAGATGAAATTAGAATATTAACTAAAAGTGTAGAATTGCTAAGGCAGTTGGGTGTGTTGTTCCCAAGCAAAGTAAATCAATAGCAATGCTGAATGGATGGTTTCTGGAAATGACAGTTTTACAAGTTTTGCAGGCTAATTTTGACCAAAAATACAACAGAAAGAGAAATAGATGACTTGTTTGAAAGAGTGTCTGAAATTTCTGTAGAAGTGGAAATAGTAAATATGAAAGTAAACCTGAAAGTATTAACTCATATAATGTCATATAGCATAAGGAAAAAGGACCAAGTGACGTGGCGTTGGAACTTGGAAAAAAATGAGAGAGAAGTCCATTTCAGACACAAGCTGACATTTTATGTTTACAGAGTGAAAAGGAATAATCGTGGCTGGAGCTAGAAAGATTAACAGTACCCTTCTTGATCTAAAAGCAAAATATTAAAATTTGCAATATGATCAGTAACTAAGGGGACAACTACACAAAACTGAATACAAAGTCAAGAACTTTACGCAGAAACACTTGTTTTCATGATACCAATGAAGTAGCCCAGCCTGTGCAACAAAGGAAACCTGGAAGAAAACAAGTGACACTAAACAGTGTGTTGGGCAGGGTGGGGGTGCTCATAAAGGTTATAGGCAAATACATACAGAGAAACAATAACAGTGACTTAATTGTACTTAATCATCAGTGCTTATAAGCACTTTAACAGTAGATGCAGAAAGAAAATCTTATTAAAGTGCTACAGGGAAAAAAAGAGGAAGTTGCATTGCAAACTAAATGAATAATATGATTATACCTTGAGCTAAACACTGTGTGTAAAAATGTGTGTTGAAAATGAAATCCAAAGCAAATCCCTTGGAGGAAGCAAATAGTAAATTAAAACTACGTCTGCTAACTCTTAATCCTCATGCTGAATTAATGCAAGAAATTTTATACTGCAGTAATAAACGTGTGAAAGGAAAATGGCTCCCTCACTCAAAAAAGAAGGTACTTACACTTATATTCTGAAGCAAAGGTAGACAACCAAAGCAGAGAATTACAGATGCACTTAGGTCTGGAAGTCATATGAATCCGTCAACAGCACTGTACTGGAGGTCGTTGTGTAGCATACCCATTGAGGTAATACACCAAACAGCTGCAGAACCCAAAGTGGCAGAAACAAGTCTGTAATCTAATTCATACAGACTGACGGAAAAGGAACTCAGTAACACAAATTGAACCAAATCAGACATTCAGCATCTGCTGCCAGCAAGCTTGACCAACCAGATGAACCTAAGAGTCTCTCTGAAATGAAGGACTGTGTAAGGCACAAGGAACCCATGGTGCTATGCCTGCTTTCTGATAGCGCATATTCTCAGGATGTGTCACAGCATGTGTAGAAGGCGGAGGAAGGCAAACCTTGGGCCATTAAGCTTGTGGGCATGCAGAGTGGAATCTGGCTGTGATGCAGTGCTCACTCATGCATTTTTGAGCTGGGGGGCATGGGGTATTATGTGCCCTAGCAGCTGATTTGGCACCTGTGGGTGGGAGTTTGGAATAATGGTTAAGGGGTTTACCTTTCAGGCACAAAGCAACAGGGTTTTATTCTCATGTGGGGTAATTGACTATGCTTAAAATGGCCCACAAGGGCAGTTAGCCTAGTATGAACCTATGATCTGGACCTATGATCTATGATCTGGAGCTATAAGGTCAGAGCATGACACCAGTAAAAAGAAGAGCTACAGAAACAGGAGGTAAGAGATGTTTTTTCTCATTTGAGAGTAAGAACCATTATGATAAGCCACTGTAGAGAGATCTGTGATTGTGAAGAAACACAGGCTAAGTCTAGAGCCTGTAATGAGACCGAGACATTAATCTCTCACTGATGAGAAGATCTAAGAAAGTATTTTTGTAGTAACAGGAAAATACCAAGGGGGCATATTTGGACAGTTACCAATGCATTTTTTAAATCATGATGGAACCAGAAAAGTGTAAGTTGGTGTTTTCTTTTATAAAATTATATTTATAATGCATAAGTATGATGTTTTATGTTTAATGTTAAATAACCTATTGTAAATAAAACTGTGCTATTGTTATGGAATATTGTTTATAGAATGTTCATATACTGTAGAGAAAAAAATACTTAATATTAAAAATAGTAATAATAAAAACTGGGTAGGCAAGTGCCTCTCACACTGCCCATGCACAAAGTTATATCTGCTCCCATAAGGTCTGTAAGTCTGGAACCATTGCATCTGAGAAAAAAGTACTATCTTATAGTTGCACTGGTCTCAAAGTAAGCAAGCTGTTTTTCATTGAGAAGCAATCATTTCAACAGCAAGTAAAGAAAGGAAGAAGAATTTAGACTCTTAGAAAAAACTTTACAGTAAGCCATTGTTTTATGGGTATAATAGCATTATCCTCTTCTGATTAAAGGTATTAGCTGTATCCATTTGAATACATTTGTTAGGAATGCCAATAATGAAAGAGCAAAAAATCATGATACTGTAAAGCTTGATGATGATAATTTTATTTGTATAATCTGTTACTGATTTATTGCAATAGAATTATGTCCTTCCTCAAGCTGATATTATGAATGCATATGAGGGCTTCATTTAATTCTGTGACTCTACGGTTTTAAGTGTTTGAATATTTTTATGCATGAATATTGTTTAAGTTGTAAACCACATGCATACATTCTGATGATGTGGGCCAGTAGTGAATGATTTAAATCAGGAAAAGCGCTGCTCTCTGTGGTGTTTTGTTTTCTGGTTTATTTATGAAAAAGTCTAAATTTAATAAAAGATGTCTAATCTGCAGTGGCCTGCTCCTGTATAGATGCCCATGTTTAAGAATAGCACATACTTTCAGTTATAGGAGGTACTGCAACATTTCTCACTATTTCAGTGTGCATCTGTATATGTGATAATATGTAAGTAGAACTTATCTTACCAGTGACTAACAGATGCTAAGACTAGACTTTCATTATTTCAGTCTTTACAATGCTGTAACAGTTTTTTTTATTTTTAATTAACAGATAACTAGAAAAAATTCACAATGCATCATAAATGCTTTTGTTTTCATAGGTGACTCAGAAGCACAGTGAGGAGGTTAATAATCCTATACAGTAAAGCAGGACTCATTGGGAGGTTGCTGCAGTATGGCACATGGAAGATGGAGCAGTCACACAGTACATATGGAGAGGGTATTGCTATCTGTCCAAGGAAAACTAACAAAAGTAAATATAAAAGATGCAAGAAAGAAAATATGGGGAGGTTGGGTAGGCATTACACAAGGAGGCAAGCAGAAATACTGAAGAGGATGTAAGGTAACTAAGGAAGAAACTAAACAGGACCTAGTGCAAGGGATCCAGAGTGGGAAACATATGCATTTTGGTCTATAGCTAAATGAAGGACAGGAAGAATTGGCCTTCAGTCAGGCTGAATAAGGATGGGAAAGGGGAAAAAATAAAAGTACTAACTAAATACTTACTTCACTTTATTCTTCATAAAGGAAACAAGGGGGAGGGTGTTACACTGGGAGAGATGGGAGAAGGTCAAAGATGGTGAGTAGTCTACCAAAGCTGAGACAGACCAGGAGGAGGCAGAAAGTGAACTGTCTACTCTTAAGAAAATACAAAATTCAAACACCAGTTGGACTACTTCCCATGGTCCATATGAATCCAACCAGTGTCGCGGTAGACCCTGTGTTAGAAATCTTTAGCTGATTACTTTCCAGTGCAGAAATGTCTGAGGACTGCAAGATGGCAAGTGTGATACTTTTGCAAGGAGGGGCTGAAACATTTGGGAAATAACCAGTTTGTTGGCATAACAGCAGTAGCAAGAAAAGTCATGGATAGAATCATGAAGGAAAGGGTGCCCTTTTTAAAAGGCAACAGTCTACAGTACAGTACCAACATGTTGGTGGTCAGAAGGAGCTGTCAGTTGAAAGTGACTCAGTATTATGACTGAGTTAGAACTTTGCATGAGATGCCATTAAAAGCCATCCACTGGGCTTCTTCAAGGCCTTGGATATGATCTCCTCAAAGTGGTTGCTAGAATAATTGCAAGCTTGAGGGGTAGGACTAGGACAGAGTGAATGGACTGTGGCATTCATAGGCTTGTCTTGGGGGACATATTGAGACAAAAAGGGGTGACCTGGAGGAGGAATTCATAGATCCATTAATGTTTTATGTTAATTTAAATGTATAGAAGGGAGCAGAGCACATAATTATTGTGTTCATTGATAACACCAAAACAGGTGCAGCAGTGGAGTCTGAGGAAGAAGTTGGAAAGGCTGACGAAATGAACAGAAAGATAACATTTGAGATTCACTGTGGGCAAATAAAAAACTCGGACAGCAAACTCTGTGTTAGGAAATGAAAGTTGAAGGAGTGAAACAGCAGGAGGCAGAGTTGTAGCTTGACACCCTGGGCAGCACACCCATTAGGTGCTCACCACTTAATTTGAGTGATTGCACTGAAATTTTTTTAAAGGTAGTAGCAAGTAGCTACGTAGCATCCTTAACTCATTGCTACCTTTAAAACAAAAGAAGAGTTTAACATTTTAAAATATGTCATTACAGCGATCATAATGTGGTTGCTGTACTGACAAAACCTCTACACTGTTAGTCTATTCATTGTCCTCTACAAGATGGCAAACATGACAGCCCCACGCTGTACCCTGTCCTTCCTGGTCAGAGAAAAAGACTAGAACTTGAGAATGTTTATTACTTTTTGATTGGGCCACCAAGAGCAAACTGATAAGACAGCAGTGAGCGTAATGCAGAGGTGTGTGCCTAGGGGAATGACTTCCAGAAAGAAAAAGGTAATGTTTGCAGTGCACAGGGTCCATGTCATGTTATTCTTGGAGTACTGCATAGAGTTGTCCAGACCATATAAGTAAAGGGGCAACAGAATGCTGGGAGGAGTGAAGAGAAAAGCTGTCAAAAGTTAATATGGGATGAAAAAGAAGGGTAAGACCAGAGTTTAAAATAAAGATGCAGCAGAGTGAACATAATAAAATGCACAAGATTGCATTAGGGAGATGGGAATTTAATGGAATCATCCTAAGCAGGAAGACATTAAGAATATTAGACAAATTCCTCCCACGATAGTAAAAATACTTCTTCACAGAGTGGGTTGTAGACCAGTGAAATCGATTACTAGAATAGGCGGTGGAGAGACAGAGAATCCAACAAGCTATTGAAGGCTGTATGCAGGAGGAAAAAGAATGCGGGGGAGGGGAGAATTTTAATGGCATTTGTCGTTCTACTTCACATTCAGACAAGATAGACTAATTGCCTACTTCTGCCATCTGGCAAATGTGGTGTACATTGCTGCGTTTGAAGTCTGCTGCACGTATTCGATGTTCATTCACACCTTGTTACACGTTTATCCCTCAGATGTCATTGTGAAGCCTGAGGTGTACTATAGGCATGCTACTTGTTTAACACAGAGTGTTTTCAACCACTGGAAGCAAGATATCCACCATCTGCATGATACAGAGGGAAAAGGCCCAGAGTGCAGCTCAGATGACCAGTATTCAACTCTTGGCTCTAACACTCATGGGGACAGGCCAGGGATGCAGTGGGAGTGAATGGGTATTGCTGGACCACACCTGTCTTGGGTGAAGGAAGATGACTCTGGCTCATCACTTAGGTGGAATCTAGTTGAAGCGCTGGGTGTTGTGTCCATAGAGCACCAGCTTCCAGAGTACACACTGTCAAGTAATGTGTAGTAATTAGCAACCCAGGAATGTAGGTGTGTACCTATGTGTGTAGATGTACTTACCATCACAAGGTTAAATAACATGTTGAGCTCAGGGGGCTGCCAATGGAATAGAACTCCAGGGGTATGCTGCTCTGTAGGACCATCCTAGCCCACTCCCTACCACTTGACTGTCCCAGCTGGTGGAACGACGAAGATGACTGGGCTTCCTGGGCCAGAAGAAATTACTTGTAGAGCTCCAGCCTAACCTGGGGATGCCCGGGTCTCGCCTGTATAAAACAGGTGGGCTGATTAGGTTCTGGTGGTGGAGCCATCATGCAAGATCTTGTAGAGAAGAGGGAAGAACTGGAGGCTATATTAACCTCTCAGGTAAATTACACTTTTTATGAGCTAAGTAGTCAATTTGTTTATTACTGAAAGTTACCATTTTAAGTGCTATTTTCTAGAGCATTGTAAGCCTGATGTCACTCTTTGCAGAATAAGACATCAACCACCATTCTTAAGTAACTGACAAGAAATACCCAATGGATATGAAACTTGTAAAATAAACAGAAACACAACCAACCAAGTATTTCCGAAGCATTTTAATAATCCACACACTAAGCGCTTTCACCATCAACACATGGCATCATCAGAGTGAATGGAATCCAGTTGAACCAATGCTTTATACATTTTGGTTAAGCACTAATCCAATTAACCAAAGCCTTAATTACCTTGCCCTTAAGGAAGCAGGTGTCAAATAAATACAAATACATATACATATACTGTCCCAGCCTCAAATTTGACAATGATTATAAAAAATACACATAGGAAATACATGAAAATACATACAAAAATATGCATATCAAATAATTTACCTTGTAATTTGTACACTTAATTATTGTGTCATTTTAATGTTTAAATAACGTTTGCCTTTTGCTGCAATATTGGTTTTAAGGAGATGTATTCATTGAGCCCAGGTGGCATAAAGGCATTTAGCATAATCTGCCATTTGTACTCCAAAAGTTCCACCTTTAATTTTTCATCTCCTCCTCTTTCGCTGTACAACACCCTATCTATAACAAAGAATACAAATCTCCTAAAATTGGTACACTTTGTACTATGTGTATATAAAGCATTGTGTGTGCATGATCCCTGATGGCCCTAAAATGCTCACCTATCCTGTCTTTTAATCTCCTAATTGTCTTACCAACATAGTAAGCACTACAGTTGGTGCACGTGGCTAAATAAACCACCTTAGATGTATTACAATTGACTCTACCTGGACATGAGATGGTTCTATTATAACCTTGTACACTAACATAAGGGCCATCATTGATGTACCTACACATCTTACAAGTGCCACATCTACTCATTTTGGAAATAGTATGTTTACTAGTATGCTGTTCGAAAAATTCTTTAATATTTCTACCCCTTGAGTAAACAATTCTAGGAAACCTACCCAAAAAAGTTTTAAGGTCACCACTGAAACAAATGTCCCAAGCTGTTCATACAACTTCCTCAATATCTTTTGTTTGGCTATTGTAAGTTAACACTAAAGCCCTAGAATTAAATGAATCTTGTGTAGATGTTATCACATTGTCAATACTCTTTAACCCTAAAATAGTGGGAAACAATGTGTTTCTCTTACTTAAAACCTCTTTACGTGTTCTAGTCAACAACTTGAGAGGACAGCCTCTTTCCAAAAACATTCCTATTAAAATATATAATTCTTTCTCCAAAATGTTATTATCATTTATAATTTAGGACAACCTTAGCATTTGTCCCTTTACAATACCCCTACGTTAATGCAAAGGATGACAACTACTGTAATGCAGCAGTGAATTACTATATGTTTCTTTTCTATATATTTTACTCACTATACCATCTAAACTTTTTAATAGACTGATATCCAAAAAACCTATTTGTTCATCACTCCATTTACTAGTAAATTTCAGAAAGGTAGTTGTTGTATTTAGATGCTCTACAAAAGATTTAGCTTCTTGTTCATTACCTTTCCACAGAATCAGAACGTCATCTAGGAATCGACTGTATAGTAATATTTTTTCTTTATAGATGGAATTCAAAACACATTATTCAATAACTTTCAAACTGTAGATACTGAATGGTCTTTTTTAACTATTGATGTGATAAATCTGTTCACGGTTATACCCCACGAAGAAGGCATAGATTATTTCACTGAAAGCTACGTCAAAAGTAAATGTTTCAGAAATGACAGTGTGAATTTCATTGTTTCTTGTATGGAAATGGTACTTAAAAACAATTATTTGATGTTCGAGGGGAGATTTTTTATCAAATCTCAGGTGTGGCAATGGGGGCAAAGTGTGCCCCTATTTTTGCCAGTTTAGTTTTACTCCATTGGGAGGAACAGTGTGTTTTGAATTCCATCTATAAAGAAAAAATATTACTATACAATTGATTCCTAGATGACATCCTGATTCTGTGGAAAGGTAATGAACAAGAAGCTAAATCTTTTGTAGAGTATTTAAATACAACAACTACCTTTCTGAAATTTACTAATAAATGGAGTGATGAACAAAATAGATTTTTTGGATATCAGTCTATTAAAAAGTTTGATGACTGCGGTGGTGGTGCTGCGGTAGCATTGTTGCCTCACAGTTAGACATTGCCCGTTCGATTCTCAGTTAGAGTGTCTTCTGTGTCGCGACATACGTGAATGGGCGTTCCTTCGTTGAAGGTTGTGCATTAGGCCCAGCAAGCCAGTACGTAAAAATCTACTGCCAATCATTAGTGGACCGGAGTTCCACTGTGGCGACCCCTAACCGGGAAAAGCCGAAAGACACAAACTCTATTAAAAAGTTTAGATGGCATAGTGAGTAAAATATATAGGAAAGAAACATATAGTAATTCACTACTGCATTACAGTAGTTGTCACCCTTTGCATCAGCGTAGGGGTATGTAAACGGACAAATGGTAAGGTTGTCCAGAATTATAAATGATAATAAAATTTTGGAGAAAGAATTATATATTTTAATAGGAATGTTTTTGGAAAGAGGCTATCCTCTCAAGTTGACTAGAACATGTAAAGAGGTTTTAAGTAAGAGAAACACATTGTTTCCCCCTATTTTCGGGGTAAAGAGTATTGACAATGTGATAACATCTACACAACAAAATTAATTTAATTCTAGGGCTTTAGTGTTAACTTACAATAGCCAAACAAAAGATACTGAGGAAGTTGTATGAACAGCTTAGGACATTTGTTTCAGTGGTGACCTAAACATTTTTTGGGGTAGGTTTCCTAGAATTGTTTACTCAAGGGGTAGAAATATTAAAGAATTTTTGGAACAGCATACTAGTAAACATACTATTTCCAAAATGAGTAGATGTGGCACTTGTAGGATGTGTAGGTACATCAATGATGGCCCTTATGTTAGTGTACAAGGTTATAATAGAACCATCTCATGTCCAGGTAGAGTCAATTGTAATACATCTAAGGTGGTTTATTTAGCCATGTGCACCAACTGTAGTGCTTACTATGTTGGTAAGACAATTGGGAGATTAAAAGACAGGATAGGTGAGCATCTTAGGGCCATCAAGGGTCATGACACACACAATGCTTTATATACACATAGTACAAAGTGTACCAATTTTAGGAGATTTGTATTCTTTGTTATAGATAGGGTGTTATACAGCGAAAGAGGAGGAGATGAAAAATTAAAGGTGGAACTTTTGGAGTACAAATGGCAGATTATGCTAAATGCCTTTATGCCACCTGGCCTCAATGAATACATCTCCTTAAAACCAATATTGAAGCAAAAGGCAAACGTTATTTAAACATTAAAATGACACAATAATTAAGTGTACAAATTACAAGGTAAATTATTTGATATGCATATTTTTGTATGTATTTTCATGTATTTCCTATGTGTATTTTTTATAATCATTGTCAAATTTGAGGCTGGGACAGTATATGTATATGTATTTGTATTTATTTGACACATGCTTCTTTAAGGGCAAGGTAATTAAGGCTTTGGTTAATTGGATTCGTGCTTAACCAAAATGTATAAAGCATTGGTTAAACTGGATTCCATTCACTTTGATGATGCCATGTGTTGATGGTGAAAGCGCTTAGTGTGTGGATTATTAAAACGCCAGAAGTACTTGGTTGGTCGTGTTTCTGTTTATTTTACACCATTCGTAAGTACACTGATATACTGTCCTGTCTAGACACTTGTAGGAAAAGCAGTAACAACCACAGTAATGGCATAGTATGTACAGTCCATAAAATAAAATAGAAGATAATGGACCAAGGTGAAGGACATTCCAAAGACCCTAGCTTTTGGGGTCTGTAGCATTCAGTTAATACAGATAATTGTTGCTATAATATCTAATATTTATACTAGAAGCTGTGCATATTTTCTGGCCTCTGTGCTGAGGTGGTGTTGGCAAGTTAGTCATTGTTGAGTGGAAAGAACCCCCTTGCCTAACTTACTAATGTGTGAAACTCTGACTCTGCCACTGGCCCAGCCTCTAACCCTAACCTTGCACCTCACCTTACAAAATATCTGTATGCATCACTGTCAGTATTCAGACAAATGTGGTCTGAATGTAATGGTAAGGTTCCATGTAGTGGATCACAAAAAGAAACCATTTCCTTTTGACATCATTTTTTCCGTTCTCTGTTTTGGTTTTTTTATGTTGTTTTTTTAAAATGTTAGCATCTTTCATTTGGTGATGAACTCTACGTTCACAGAGCTGCTGTGCTTACATATCTCACTGAGTGTTTATCTCATGTGGTGGTTTATAAGGCCTGTTTGACAACTATAAAGGAAGGAGATGACACTAGACAACTGTCTTTCTCCCTTTTACTTCAGCAAAGTAGTTCAACATCTTTACATTAAGTGTGTGCAGCCTACTTTTCTCCCTTTATGAAATACCCTAGGAGAGATGACAGAATGATTCAGGCTGAAGCCTGAAAAAAAATGTCAGAAATTCCTGTTTTTTTCCTTTAGGCTATATTTAAAAAAAAACTGCTACATTTATGCCAATATGTTTTATTTCTTTCATTTTTTGTTCTATCCAAGGCAAGTACTATTAAAAATGGTCCTCCACTTTAAAGTCCTGAACTTTCCCTGCAGAGAAAATGTTTGAACAGTATCGACATCAAAGCATCTATGCATATACCTTGTTTAAGCTAAAGCTGTAGGTACGATTTGGACCTTGCCAAAAATGGGGGACAAAGGCCTGAAATTAGGGACAGATTTTGATTACTGCTCTTATTTGAAAATCGCTAGAGTTACAGGCTTTGTATTAGCATGCATTTTCTGAAAGACATGGTCTGAAACTCAAATGTCTGTTATGTAGTCACTTCAGTTCTTAATGATTTGCCATAACACCACACATTTTTTGAGGAAGAGACTAAAAATATGAGGCAAAAATCTGGACAGATGAGAGATATGGCTTTGACTGATATTATAGATATGTGGAAGGTGTTTGAGAGTTAACTGCTGGATGTTCTTCATCTCACATTGCTGCAGTCCTTACACTTGGGTATAGCGCTGTCCTCGGTCGGCCCGAATACCAAAGTATATGGCTGACGTCGGTCATGGCGCATTAATCTGACGCCAGGACGTCAGGGTATAAATGCGCATGACCGACGTCATATCCCCAGTCTTTTTTGCCGCGTGGTCCGATGCAGAAGCAAATTTGCGAGTGCAGGTTGGCGTCCTGAGATTTTCCGAAACCGGAGTTTCAGACCGAATCAAAGTTGGCTAAGTACCCCGTTGGGGAATATTTTGGTTTTTTCTTGCCTCAGTATTTTACCGGATGTCAGAAAAAGTAAATAACTGTATTTCTTGTGGAAACAGATACCACATAGGGATTACCATAACTTGTGTATACCTTGTTTAGGGCCTGAGCACGACGTTGTTGGGTGTCCCTCTTGTGCTAGATTTAACAAACGTACTATAAAGAGGAGATTAGACTGTGCCAGGTTAGTCTTCGGGAAGCGGTGCAATTACAAAATGCCGTCGGATGTTCCGACGCCCGCTACTTCGAAGAAACGCAAGGACAAAGCACCTAGGCCTAGGTTAGAAGAACCGTCCGTCCCGGACGCCGGTTCTTTAGAGGGCTCGGTTGAGCCAGAGGCCCAAACAGAAGTTTCCTTAGAGTCCCAGGGAGAGACTTTATTGTTACAGGATGTGTCTTCTCAGGAGGTAGGCCAGGCTGAAGGGGCTTCTCAGGTAACTGTCCTTCCCTCTCTGCCTAAGGTGGTTAGGCCTACCCCTACTGTTACCAAGGCTTCTTCCAGGAGCAGGCCAGGTTTAGCTGTAGCAGGTGTCTCTCCTAGTACTTCAGGCCCTGTGCCCAAGAGACATATGCTTAAGATGGCTGAAGATTTAATTACTATGATTAGGGGTTCTATGCCCTCCTGACAAAAGACCTAGGGTGGATCCTGAATTTGGGAATTTTGAGCAGGATTCTGATGCTTAGTCTTGGCTGAAGATTTACAGGAGTTTTCTCATTATTCTGATTCTGATGTGGATGACACCACTCTACTGCTTCTCCTCCTGAGGATTTTCATTCTCAGAGACTCTCCATTCCATGAGGGAGCATTTTAAATGGGAAGGTCAGGATTTCTCTGATTCCAGGAAAAGACTTAGGGAATTTTTGTTTTTACCCCAGCATAGGCCTTTAGCTATACCTCCTGTTCTTTCTGTGGTGGAAGATGTTTTGCAGAGGCTTCTCTTAACCCTGATTCTTTACCTCCCGCTCCTGTTAAGCCGGACAGATACTATAGGGTGCCTGAAGCTCATAAGTATCTCTTTAAAAGCCCTAGGGCAGATCCAGAGACTGTTACTCAGGGACCTAAAGGGGTTAAGGCTTCTGTTGTTAAAAATCCGGTTCCGCCGGATAAAGAGGCAAGGGCTTTAGACAGATGGGGTAAGAAAGTTTATACTTCTTCAGCTTTAGCCATGAGGGCTTTGAATTGTCAATTCCACATGCTGAGATATCAGATCTATCTTCTTTCACAGTTAAAGTCTAAGGTAGATGCTCTGGCAGAAGGTATTGAATGTAAGGAGTTACAAGATCTGGTGCATGTGTCTGAACAGGTGGGTAAGCATTCCTTACAATGTGGTTTTGATGCTGTACAGGCCTCTTCCAGGGTGGCTGCCACTGGTACTGTCCCACGCAGGCACGCCTGGCTAAGGGATCAGAATTTAGCTGAGCATGTTAAGTCAAGGATCTTGGATGCCCCTTTGCAATCTGATGTGTTGTTTGGTTCGCCTGTTGAAGCAGTTTTAAAGAAAATGGAAGACAAAGCTAAATCTATGCACACTGTTAAAGATTTTTTACAGGTTCAACCTCCAAAGTTTAGTAGAAATTGGCCAAGCAAGGGGTGGACATATCCTTCTTATGATTCCCAGTCTAGGGGTAGGTCTAGGCGTGGTAGGGGCAGAGCTCAGGGCTCTTTTAGATCCAGGACAGGGGGCTCACCTGCACAGTCTTCAGGTGAGGGCAGGGGTCAGCCCTTTCGTAGACAGACCCAATGACCTACCTTTTCAACTGCCAGAACCTTCCCGTCTGGCAGCACCTTTGGGAGGAAGACTGACACTTTTCAAGGAGAACTGGAGTTTAATTACCCAGGACAGATGGGTATTGGATATCATTCACCACGGTTACAGATTTTATTTCCATACCTTGCCACCTTTCAAGGGCATGCCAGACATTCCTCCTCAGCACAGATTAGAAGCTTACAGACAAATTTCCCTATTACTACAGATAGGGGCCATACAACCGGTGCCTATGGCAGAAAGTGGCCTAGGATTTTATTCTCGCCTATTCCTAGTACCAAAAAAGGGGAACACGTGGAGACCAATTCTGGATTTGTCTATCCTCAACACCTTTCTGGACATTCCCAAGTTCAAGATGCTGACATTGCAACAGCTTTTACCTCTCCTGGGCAAAGATCACTGGATGGTAACTTTGGATCTCAAAGAGGCTTACCTTCATGTTCCTATGACTCTAAGCTGCAGGAAGTATCTGCGTTTTCGAGCTGGAAATTCACACTATCAATTCTCTGCATTGCCCTTTGGCTTATCTACTGCACCCAGACTATTCACAAAGGTTCTGGCTCCAGTGATAGCTTTCTTCAGATTGAGAGGAATACAGATCTATCCTTATTTGGACGATTGCCTGATTCTGGCTCAAGGCAAGGACGAGCTTCTACAGCATTTAAAATATGTGATAGCAGTGCTAAGATGCCTGGGGTATTCTGTGAACGAAACAAAGTCCAGTCTAGTACCCTCTCAATACATGTGCTTTCTGGGTGTGAGACTGAATACAGCAACCCAGATGGCCTTTTTGACCCCGGACAAACAAAAGAATCTTTCCCTTTACTTCCAACAACTATCACACCAGTCCGGCTGACTGCAAGGACAGTCCTTCAAGCCTTAGGGTTCATGGCATCTTGTATTCTGGTGCTTCCCAATGCCAAACTGCATATGAGGAAGCTACAATGGTATCTCAAGAATCTATGGACACAGCACTGCCAGGATCTGGACACTGTCATTCCAATAATACCTTGCATCCAAAAGGAATTCTTGTTGTGGGCTCAGCAATGTCACCTAAACAAGGGACTTTCTGTGACCCGGCCAGAGGCGAGTCAGATTCTAACAACAGATGCCTCGGACAAAGCTTGGGGAGCTCATCTCAATGGAAAGTGGATACAGGACAAGTGGCCTGCCAGACTACAGCATCTACATATCAACCTGAAGGAGATGTTGGCAGTCCAGTTTGCATTAACAGCTTTCAAGGAATTACTTCTTCCAGGGCAGGTGTTGATTCTAACAGACAACACAACCCGTCATGTGGTACATCAACAAGCAAGGGGGTACACATTCTTACCCTCTATGCAGACAAGCAATGATTTTGTGGGACACTGCTCTCAGTTTACAACTAAATCTTCAGGCAAGGTTTCTGCCGAGTACAGAACTCCTTAGCAGATGTGTTAAGCAGACAAATCATGGATCCCCACGAGTGGAAATTGGATCCTCATGTATTTCAGCAATTAACAGTGTCATGGGGAACGCCAGACATAGATCTGTTCGCTTCTCCTCTAAACCACCAGCTGCCAAAGTTTTGCACAAAAAGGATACACCAGGCAGCTTGGAAAGTGGATGCTCTTTCTTTCAGTTGGAAAAATCTTCATGTATATGCCTTTCCACCTCTACCTCTACTTCTAAAGGTACTGCTAAAGGTAAGACAGGACAAACCAAGAATGATCCTGATAGCTCCAGATTGGCTCCGACAGCACTGGTACCCATTACTGAGAAATCTGATAAGGAAACCACCTTGGCCCTTACCTTTGATTCCACACCTGTTGTCCCAAAAAGGACGGTCATCTACTCAATGTCAAGCTTCACTCTCTTCATCTCACAGCATGGCATATTCTGTTTTTAGCTCATAGCAGGGCTCAACTTCCTCAACAAGTTTTGAATGTGATTATGGAAGCTAGGAGACCTAGTACAAGGAAAGTGTATGCAGACAAGTGGAAGAGATTTTTGTTTTGGAGTGCAGCAAAGGATTTGGATGTTTCTGAGCCTAATTTGAGTGTGGCTCTTCAATATCTTACTGAGTTATTGGACAAGGGTTTGTCCTTCTCTTCCATTAAGATTCATGCTGCAGCAATTTCAGCTCACTATGACTGTGATCCACCTTTGTTTTCTCATTCTTTGTTCAAGCAATTTCTCAGAGGGGCAAAGAACATAAGACCTCCACGAAGAGCTCCTACTCCTGCTTGGGACCTCAATTATGTGTTGGAAAAGCTCACTCTGCCACCTTTTGGAGCCTGCAGCTACGGCTGAGTTAAAATATTTGTCATGGAAGACTGCTTTTTTGTTGGCCATTACCTCTGCAAGAAGGGTTTCTGAATTGCAGGCCCTTATGGTTGAGCCTTTCTTGATTTTCCATAAGGATAGGGTATCTTTACTAACCCTTCCTTTATGCCTAAGGTGGTTTCAAGTGTCTCTTTAAACCAAACTATTCATTTACCTCCCTTTTATGCAGACCCCCAAAACAAGGGGGAAAAGATTTTGCATACTTTGGATGTACACAGGCAGTTACGCTACTACTTAGATAGGACTAAGAGTTTCAGGCAGTCTCAGCAGTTGTTTGTTTCTTTTGCTTTGGGTTCTCAGGGCAAGCCTGTGTCAAAACAAGCTATTTCTAAATGGATTGGGTTTTGCATTGCCTTTTGTTATTCCCATCATGGCAAGGAGATTCCAACAGGGATTAGACCTCATTCCACTAGGGCTACTGCCACTTCTACAGCTTTTCTAAGGAGTGGCAACTAAGGACATTTTGGAGGCAGCTACTTGGAGTTCAGTACATACTTTCTCTAAGCACTACCACCTTCCTCTCTACTCTAAATCTAGGCTGGTTTTGCCACTGCTATTTTACAGGGCATTTTGACAGCTCCTGCTTCTCTTTGATTTGCCATCCTCCCTTACCTCTGCTTTGGGAATCTACCCAAGTGTAAGGACTGCAGCAATGTGAGATGAAGAACATAGTACAGTTTTGTACCTACCATAAATGTAGATGTTCAAGATCCACATTGCTGCAGTCAATCCTCCCTCCTTCCCCTCTGTGTTTGGGGGTGGTTGTGTGGTTAGGTTAGTACTTTATTATATAAATTGTTAGAAGTTGTACATAGTTTGGGTGTAGGGGTGTTTAGTGTTTGGTGGTTTTGATTTTTACCCTGTTTAGGGTCTTCTGACATCTGGGGCAAGAAAAGACTGAGGATATGACGTCGGTCATGCGCATTTATACCCTGGCGTCCTGGCGTCAGATTAATGCGCCATGACCGACGTCAGCCATATACTTTGGTATTCGGGCCGACCGAGGACAGCGCTATACCCAAGTGTAAGGACTGCAGCAATGTGGATCTTCGAACATCTACATTTATGGTAGGTACAAAACTGTACTTTTTCTTGCTGTTCAGAAATTAAAGAAGGCAGTAAATCGTTATTTTTTTAATGTTGTTGTTCATTTGTTTGTATTTGAATTCCAATCCATCAAGTGCATATTTTCTGGCCTCTGTGCTGAGGTGGTGTTGGCAAGTTAGTCATTGTTGAGTGGAAAGAACCCCCTTGCCTAACTTACTAATGTGTGAAACTCTAACTCTGCCACTGGCCCAGCCTCTAACCCTAACCTTGCACCTCACCTTACAAAATCTCTGTATGCATCACTGTCAGTATTCAGACAAATGTGGTCTGAATGTAATGGTAAGGTTCCATGTAGTGGATCAAAAAAGGAAACCGTTTCCTTTTGACATCATTTTTTCCGTTCTCTGTTTTGGGTTTTTTTATGTTGGTTTTTCAAAATGTTAGCATCTTTCATTTGGTGATGAACTCTACATTCACAGAGCTGCTGTGCTTACATATCTCACTGAGTGTTTATCTCATGTGGTGGTTTATAAGGCCTGTTTGGCAACTATAAAGGAAGGAGATGACACTAGACAACTGTCTTTCTCCCTTTTACTTCAGCAAAGTAGTTCAACAACATCTTTACATTGTGTGTGCAGCCTACTTTTCTCCCTTTATGAAATACCCTAGGAGAGATGACAGAATGATTCAGGCTGAAGCCTGAAAAAAATGTCAGAAATTCCTGTTTTTTTCCTTTAGGCTATATTTAAAAAAAACTGCTACATTTATGCTAATAGGTTTTATTTCTTTCTTTTTTTGTTCTATCCAAGGCAAGTACTATTAAAAATGGTCCTCCACTTTAAAGTCCTGAACTTTCCCTGCAGAGAAAAACTTTGTACAGTATCGACATCAAAGCATCTATGCATATACCTTGTTTAAGCTAAAGCTGTAGGCACGATTTGGACCTAGCCAAAAATGGGGGACAAAGGCCTGAAATTAGGGACATATTTTGATTACTGCTCTTATTAGAAAATCGCTAGAGTTACAGGCTTTATATTAGCATGCATTTTCTGAAAGACATGGTCTGAAACTCAAATGTCTGTTATGTAGTCACTTCAGTTCTTAATGATTTGCCATAACACCACACATTTTTTGAGGAACAGACTAAAAATATGAGGCAAAAATCTGGACAGATGAGAGATATGGCTTTGACTGATATAGATATGTGGAAGGTGTTTGAGAGTTAACTGCTGCTTTTCTTGCTGTTCAGAAATTAAAGAAGGCAGTAAATCGTTATTTTTTTAATTTTTTTGTTCATTTGTTTGTATTTGAATTCCAATCCATCAAGTTTGTAAAATCAATAAAAATTCTTTAACAAAGAAATTAAAGAATGCACATGCAGACAGTGTCAATACATATAATTCCTGCCGTTGCAAACCTTGGGAATAGTTACTTATCTTTTTATGTTAATACATTGTTATGGCAAAAAAGTAAATATTTCCATTCAGATTTAAATATTATACCTGCTATTGTTAACAGCAGTAGTGCAGTAAATGCTATGATTCAAATACTAAATGATATGCTAATGCAAAGTAGTGTCAGTGGCACAGCAGCTAGCACAATTTCCTTGTGCAGAAGGCTGTAGGTTCTATTCTCACACCCACTAAATAAATTACTGACACTGCAGTGCAGCATAAAGGGGTGCTGCTTTCCTAAATGTGTTGTCCTTGGCTGAGTCATTAAAACAAAGCCCCATCTGCTTGAGTTGATGGTAGCTAAGGTGGATGTAAATGATCCCATGGCACCTATTGAAAAGAGCAGGAGAAGTTCCCTGAAGCCCTAGTCAAATTTCCCTGAAGCCCTAGTCAAATTTCCCCTAGTAGTGTAAGTCCGACCTCAGATCTCCCCTGAAAAGAGGCTGCTAGCCTAGACTGGTCAGCAAAGGATAAGTACATAAATAAACGACTGTGATTTTAATAGTAGTGCATGTTAACTTAGCTCCAGTCTTCAAGTCAGAATTAGCATTCAGTGCTGGTCTTATAAAGTCAGGTCCTGCCCAGCCTGGGGAAGGTAGACAAATCTGACTCCCCACTTAGGTGACAATATATTCAGTACAATTGATATTTGTGATTATATAAGCAATTTCTACTCCTAAGTTGCTTTCATGGCTTCTGCTATAGAACACTTTTGTTCACTTTTTTGGTGAAGTGAGCTCTTCCACAGCATAAAAGCATGACTTTCTTCTTGGATCACTTGTAACTGTCAAAATCACTTTTATGTTTAGTTCACATTATGCAAGTTCCAACATATTAAGTAATCTCTTTCAGGATGAATCATATTTCATTATCCCAAGAGGCATTATCACTGTTCGTATCAAAAACCTAAGGCACCATGGTTACTTTATGACTGTTTTCTGTGGTCACTGTGTGTGAATTACTCTTTTTTATCCCTCTTAAAAACACATCATCTTTACTTTGACACTTTTTTGCATTTTCAACAGGCTTTTTGTATAGAATATGTAAGGGTTATTGTATGACATGTTCTTGTAACAAAAACATAGTAGTCTTTGGCGGCTATCCAGCAGACACCTTAACACTTATGCATTCAACTAAAGCTTGATGCAATTCAGAGACGTCTTCTGTAGCTGTTAGTGCCTTCCTAGTGTCAAAGATTCCTTGTTAGTGACTTTTGCTCACTGGTTTCATATTCCATGCTACACAAATTCGTATTTCAACGCCTCTGAAAGTACACTTCCAAACTGACGATCTTCTTACAGTTTGTCTAATTCTTTTATATACTGGAAATGTAATCTCACTTCTGAACAAGACTAAGGAACCCGTGCATACCTGTCAACATGTAGATATTGAAAGTAGGAACAAAGACCCTTGAAAAGTAGGAACATCCATGTAAGCATCTGGACATCTAATTAGCATATAAATTAAATATCAACTCCTTCTTCCAGTAGGAATGTGGGATACTGCTCAGAAACACGCATTTAAAACAGAGAGAGTGTCAAAAATGATGGAAAAATAAAAGCACATTATTAGAGAGAGTGCGAAATCTGTAGACTTTCATAAACTGATTTGCAAAATTCTACTACACAAGGTAATTTATTTTTGCTCAGGAAAAAGGAAGATGTAAGATGTGTGTCCTCTTTATGTAGAGTATAGTTGCTACTAGTATATTGGTCATGTAGTATGATTTACTGTGTAGCAGACATTTTAAAAATCAGATGTGATGAGGGGGATTCCAAAAATTGCTTGAGGGGGTAAATCAAGCCTGAAAATAGAGATATACCACCAAAAACAGGGGCATCCTATGTAGGGGTAAATCAGGTCTGAAAGTAGGCACTTTTCTGTAAAATAGAGAAAGGTGAGAGGTCTGAACCCAAGCTTTTCTGCAGTAACTATTAGCCTAAGGCTGAAATTTTTGTGAAGTTTCTGCAGTGCTCTAGAATATTTCTGATGCAGGTTTAGGTGGTGATAGTCAACTGTACAACTTTTTTTTTTAATTTTCACTGCCATTTAGTCATTTACATATTTCTCTCCTTTCAATATAAGCTAACCCACTTTTCAGGGGAGAAACAACAATTAACTTCTCAGAATGACATGTCATTTGTGTCCACTTTCACTTCCAGGGCCTCATTTTATAGCCAATAGTGCAGTTTAAAACACGTTATACAGTTTGTTGTTGTTGTGACAGTAAATAACTCTGTATGCTTGCTTCATGGCAATCAATACTTTGTAAAATGTTGTTTGTCCTTACTACCAAGTATAGTCTATATTAATTTGCCCAAATTCACTGTTTGTATGTTTTTTTGTATCACTTCTCACTCTGTGCAGTTTCTTCTCATGCCAAAAATCACAAGCTGTTTTTGTGCCAGTGCTAGTGGTCTAACAGGATACAGCCCTGATTATGGCCTAGGAGACACGAGTTTGATTAGTGGCCCAGGCTCTTGGTGACGCTGGCAGGGGAAGATAGACATGCGCATCATGGGGGAGGAACTGGCAGAGCAGGAATGAAAGCTACCACAATTCTTCCGAAGAGATAGGTGGGCAGGCTTTCAGCTCATCAACCCCTGCTTGCGGGTAGATTTCATAAGTGAGTTTGTGAGACTTTGCACTCACAGATGACAGGGCATTGTAAGTCCCAGCAGTGATGCAGGTAGCCCATCACCCCATTCATGGGATAGAATTAAGACTATAGTAACACTTTTAGCTGCCAGGTTGCTATCGAGAGCACAAGGTACCCCCATGACAGACTCATAGGTCAGCTTACCCAAGGCAGTTGACACGCCTCTATAATGCTGGGTATGTTCTTCATATGGAGGAAAGAATGTGATGTGCCTGATGAGGGAGAAGTTGATGGTTGCCAGGCACAGGGGCAAAATGTACATAGAGAAAAATCAGAAATATTGTTTTTAGGCAAATTGTCTTTAAGGTAAAATTCCTTATGAATATATTGCTCTTCTTATGCCTTTGGTTATTCTGTCTTTTCTGAATTAGAATGCTCGTTTCCTTTCAGTTACCACGTGTATGTAAAATGTATCATTTATTTCCATATTCAGGATTCACTTTTCCATTATGTATAAAATTTCACTTGAATTTCTTTTCATAAGTCATTTTTCTGTACAGAATTAATAAAATATTTTTCATAAGTAGTTTGGGCATCCATCATTCAGTATATACCCAACAAATAATCTCCATTTATTAGAAAAGAATGACATTTTGCCATGTATAAACATCAATTGTATATTTTAAGTGATTAGTCGATTTACAAAAAGCAGTTGTGCTGCCTTAAATCATCTGTATATGAAAATATACTTTTAGAACTTCTTTCTTATAAACTCCTGATGAGGCTGTCTGGTAATTGATTCAATGGTCATATAGTTTGTATGCATCTACCTTCCAGTTTCATAGCAGTATTAGATTTTTATTTTGTCTGTTGTACGGTTAATTTCATTTTCTTCCTCCTTTTTATCTAGTTGTGTTGAGACACACACACACACACACACACACACACACACACACACACACACACATACACACACACAAACTGTGGGTTATGTAAGGGTTATGTTACAGGGGGCCTGATATTCAGCATCCATTGGAATTGGGAAGGTGAATGAGACCAACAAAATGAATTCCTCGTCATGTTAGTTGAAAACACAGTGCAGTGCAGTACACTCTTAAAGGCATTAGGACAGCCCTCTTTCAAGCAGTTAACTGACAGATAATGTGATGAGTGATGCCGAATCAAAATAAAGTTCCTTTGATTTTCTTCCACACCTCTACAGATACTTACAGTAAGGACTGCAAACTTCCAAACCCTTTCTTTACAGTGCTTGGAGAAATTTCCTGTCATACTGTTCTCATTGTGAATCCATCAAGATTTGTTTACATTATTCTGTTTTTTGTGCACTATCATATAATTCTTACTGAGTGTCAGCGTGAATATATAATTTGTTACAACAAAGGACAATAAAAGAAATAAAAGAAAACTTTATTAATTTAAAGCCCCACCCTTGCTTGCCCCAACTAAATGTAAGAACATAGGTATTTGTCCTCAGTGTAATTCATAAGAATTTACTTGACTGACTGATGGGGCATAAAATTATCAGTACTTTAGCAAATATTTGAAGTGTGTAGGTAATGGAAAAAAAAGCAGTAAAGTATCAGGTATCATTCGTTTAACCTCGTAGGTAGGTAAGTCCACTTTCCCGAGACAACTTGTGATAATCACTTCAGATTTCAGACATGCTCATTCCTGACACCTCTAAAACTCCTTTTTTTTCTGGAATCTTCACCTCCTGCGCAATGATTACATAAAGACTGCTACAAGATGACTTTACTATAGTACCAAAGCTGTTTCATTGACAGATATGCCTCTATAAATACTAGTAGGGTCACCACCCTCTATTCATAAGTACCAGCCCTGATAAAGATTGTGGGAAAGAACAAGTGTGGGAATGAAGAAAGCAACCGCTGTCCCAGAAAGTACCTTTATTAAGCACTTTTGTCCACAGTATAAAGGACTTCTTCAGAATAAAAACAAAATCAACTACACAACATTTATAGTCTATCCATAATACAATACAATTCACAGCACCTCCCTTCAATTAATTTCACCATAGCTTTAATTAATATTTTTTTTTCGAAGGTGAATATTTTTGTGCGGGTCACAGGTGTGGCCATGGGTGCTACATCAGTTCCCACATATGCTAATTTAGTTTTACTTTATTGGGAAGAAAACTACATTATGATCTGTTCTTTTGTATTTAGTATTAAACTATATTTACAATAACAAGATAATATTTTTATTTTGTGATCAGGCACTGTACAAAAGCTTAAGGAATTTTTTAATTATTTGGAAACTACAAGTTTTTTTACATTTTTCATATGACTTTTCTGTAGATAGTATACATTTTTTGGATGTACTTGTTTATAAGAACAGGAGGGATCATATGTTTCATTCTGGGTTGTTCAGAAAACATATGTTTTCCAAGGGTCTGTGTTAAATAAATGAATGCTTAAAATGTCGATTACAACATACTCAAACACTTTTAAGCGAATGTTTATTTAACTGAGAGCCCAGAATGTTGCAAAACACAATCCCGAAATGTTTTGTTTGGCGACCCACCCCTCCCAAGTTCTACACAACACTACACCAACTAACAGCAACTTCCAGTAGATTGTAAAAAAAAACCTTACAACAACATACTGTTCGCCCCCACAACCCCCCCTATTTATATATACCAATCCTGAGACCGCACTTCAGTGCAGAAAAGGGAAATTCTCCCTTTCTGCACTGTACTGTGCCGTTAGCAGTAGCTGACATGACATAATACGTCACATATGTCAGTGCTGGCCAATAGAAACATTTTGGAACTTCATTTTCTGACATTCTGGGCTATCGATTAAATAAACGTTCGCTTAAAAGTGTTTGAGTATATTGTACTCAACATTTTAAGCGTTCATTTATTTAACATAGACCTGTTTTCCAATGCATGTATACACTATAACAGTTGTCATTTTAACTTTCTTAAGAGAAAAGTTGTGAAAGGTCAAATGATTAAATTATCTAGATTAATTTCTGATGATTTTTTAATGGAGTTAACTGTTCTTAAATCTTTGTTTATTAATAGAAAATATCAAAAATGTTTAGTTAAAACCATTGTGTGTGAAGTGTCGAGGCATAGAGCATCCAAATATTCACCTATTTTATTTTCTAAGGATGTAGTGTTTAACAGCAATAGATGGTCAGTTCTATCTAGCAACACATTTATTACTCCATATTCTAGTGATTCCCACAATATTGTAAAGATAATAGAAGGGAATTGTGACTGGTGTATTCCTTAGTCTTAAAGCTACATTGTGTACAACTCCCAAGGTCATCTTTATTAGAGGGAAGAACATAAAGAACATCTTAAGAGAATCGGAATTTAGTACAAGAGCATTGGCTATGGAAAATGAAAAAATGTGGTGGATGTAGTCAGTGTAGACATAGTAATGATGCCACCAGTGTCACAGTTGGTAATTATAATAGGACTTTAGCTTGTCCAGAGAGATGTGATTGTAATACAACAGCTGTGGTATACTTTGCAACTTGTTCAGTATGTGAGGGATTCTATATAGGAAAACCCAGAGGCGGTTAAGAGACAGGGTCTACAAGCATATGAAAGATATGAAAAATAATAATGTTAATAATGCTCTGGTTTAACATGTTGTCAAGCTTCCAACTCATAAGAAATGGTTATTTTTTTTTATTTTTGATAGAACTTATGTGAACTCACAGAACTGGTTCTTGAAAAATGAAATTAGAGAACAAAGACACTTTGTGACAGCTAAGACCTAATGCCGATGAAGCTCCCAGCCTTAATAATAATATATTGATTGCCCCAGCTTTAAAGTTAAGCTCTACTTTTAGGTGATTGGTATGTTTTTAAAATAAATGGAATTTTTATTATTTTTTGTGGATTATTGATATAGAGGAATATGTATCTAAAATGTGTTATATATTTAAAAATTTTATTAGTTAGAAACAGTCATATATTTTGAGAGAATTAACTTGATCTAATGTAATTCATTCTGTATTTCATTTATTGTGTAGTTAATTTAGGATTTGGTATTTAAGTCATCTGGTGTATCCTGCTCATAGTTTTGAAAAAGTCCTTGTGGTTTGTGGACAAAAGCGCACAATAGTATTAAAATTAGAGAATCTTTCTTACTCCTTGTGCTGGTTTCTTCTCTTTCAGTTTAACAGTTTGAAGATTTAGTTTTTATGTGGCAGGCAGCAGGACATTACCTGCTAGGCTGAATAACTGGAGGGTTTCTTGCATCAATTAGGTTTAGAGAACTGACAGACCTTTGACAAGATAGGGTTTAAAGTTAGTTAACACAGGAATTTAGATGATATGACAATGAACTGAGGTAACCAGTCCCAAAATAATTCTTCAATTAGGAGAAAAAAGCACTTTGTATCAAATAGCTTTAGTGAACTGATGGGACATTTAGTAAGGACTTCTACAGCAGAGAGAGTTTGAAGTTAGATACACAGAAAGGCAGGTGACATAAGTTTTCAACTCACTCAATTCTAAGGCGAGTCCTTCACTTAGGGAAAAACACTTTTAACTAATTGCCTGGCAATATTAGATGGATAAAAGTAGTTGAAAATTGCATGAAATGTCACTTTAGAGTGGAGGGAGGCAGAAGACTTTGCTGTGGATTCTTAATAGAATGGAAACAAGCTAAAGTAAAATAAAAAGCTAGAGAAATCACTAACCACAGCTAACCAATCAGAAAATGGCATTGCCTTCAAAATGGACCCGATTCTAGCAATTTATGTTAACTGGAGTTGACTGAAAAACATGATTAGACTACAAAACTAAAAAAATCCTAACAAAAAACTCACCAGCTACTAAAATACAGAGCTATATTACAACAGTAAAGAAAAATAAAATATTTGCTGTTGTCCAGTTTTACAAAAATTTATGGATATTAGATAGTAGTTACAAGTGAGTTATGTGACAGCAAATTTTCAGTTTACATTATTTCAGTATTCCATTGTTCCTAAGCATAATAACAGACTGGGCCTGAAATTGTTTGCTTATAAAATGTATCTTAACTTTTTTCTGTACTGTTTGGCTAACAGAATTGTTTTCTTTTGTTGATAAAATGTCATAACTGGCACATTTGTAGACATACTTGACTGATGACAACACAAAGTATGCTGTTACTTGTGGGGACAGCAGGTGGTGTCTGGCAGACATTTTATACTCTTGTATGATTTACAAACTGCTGTCCTCAGTTTAACACAGATTTCTTGTTACACTGCCACAACTGTAACTTTAAATGCCTTCCATATATTTAATGTAGCCAAGTAGGTCAGCAGTTACTGTTCTTGCATTTGAATATCAGAAGGTTTCAAGTTTCTACTCTCGTATTAGACACTTGGACTAATGGTGAAACAGAATCAATACCAGACCACTTTCTAGGAGCATTCTCTAAT
This sequence comes from Protopterus annectens, assembly GCF_019279795.1. Classification (NCBI taxonomy): domain Eukaryota; kingdom Metazoa; phylum Chordata; order Ceratodontiformes; family Protopteridae; genus Protopterus; species Protopterus annectens. Next base: position 151,644,513 of record NC_056744.1, on the reverse strand, counting down.
TTCTTACAGAAATGTGACAAAACAATGTACATTTAAAATCTTACAAAAAAATGCTAACTTTTAGACAAACATGCCCATCATCAGACAAAGCAGTCTAAAGCTTCAAATATGCAAACAAGAATACCATTCCTCATACCTTAAAGGTGTATCTTGAAAAAGTTCCTATTTTCTTATATACTAAACTATTTACAATAAGAAGATGTGTGCCATCTATTAATTGTTTGAAATGTTTTACATAAATATAAAAAATAATCCATACAGTAATAGTTTTTGGTAGCATTTATAACAGTTTATGGCAGTATCTATTCAAACTGGAAAGTGTTCTACTTCTTAAATGTGGCTTTAGTGAGAAACTTATTTAAACATGGAGCTCCTGATTCTTTTAGTCTGATCTGTCACTCAAGTTCTTGTAGCAGTAATAAGTTACAGTAGTTCCCTCAAGATTAATTCTTACGGGCATTATGATGGCTTCTTAAGGAAGAAACTGTTGTTTTCTGGTTTTGGTTTTAGATGTTTTATGTTTGACATAGCTGTTGTGAACATAACAATGTTTTTAGTCCAGCAAATGTATCCCTTATATTGTGTATTTAATAGGTGTGGACATTGTAGTTTTTCAGGCTGAAGCAATACAGGTACATGTAAACAAGTTGTGATTGCATTTGTGTCATAAAGCACATTTTTGTCTGGTTTTAGGCAGTATTTTATATGTATTTTATCAAGTAATACATACTGTCCTTTTATAATGGCACCCTTTCATGCTGCATCATTAACTGGTCCTTTATTGGCTTTGGTTTTGATTTTGTTAGAGGGATGTTCTAAAGAAAAGGACTGTAATACTGTTCCTTGCTTAATGAAAACTTTTGTGGAACTCTGTTATTTGTTATATCAGTAAAATGGTTAAATATGCATGCATACGGAGACTACTGTAACTTACTTCTAATATGAATCTAAATGGTAGATCAGATAATCATACTGAAGTATGAGCAGTCTAGTATAATTTAATAAAATGCATGTGTCTTAATATGATAGTCAATGGTAGTTTGGGCATGTTTCTATGTAATATATGCTTTTCTATTAAATGTTGTATACATATGGCCTAATATTGCAAGTTTTAACACTTTACTTCTTTATTGCATGATTATTTGATTATGCTACATCTGCTGTTGTACAGTCTTGCTGTAATTGAGTGCGAGGGTTTCTGAATACTCTTCTCAGAGTGTTTTTATACAGTTGGCAGTTTATATGGTTAAAATGCTTTACTTTCTTGCATTTAGATGTGATTTAGTTTGCAGAAGGAAATTAAGTTATATTTTTGACTGATATTCTGTGTGAGTGTCTTCTTGTCTCATACAGCTTGTTTTTCAGAGTGCCATTTGCTGGAGGAAGGCATTGTATCAATGATTTGAAGTTTTGAAGTAAAGAGCCAGAGAGGAGCAGGGCAGGTAGCTGCCCACACCTTAGCAGGACAGGTAGCTGCCCACACCTTAGCAGGTAGGACAGGAGTTAGAAGTTAGAGATATATGCATATCTTGTGAAGACCTTCTGGGATACTACAGGTGGATATTTTTCATTTTGTTGCAGTAAAATGTGCACTGCTTTTTGAATGCTGTTCTTACAGTGGAAGCAATCTGGAATGGAAGGAAATTATAGACAAGAAAAGCTTCTGTTGAGAGAAAACAGGATGTTTAATACAAACTCCACAAAACACGGTAAGCACTTTCATCTCTTAAAAAGACTTTATCAACCAGGGGTAGTAGTAAAAAAAAAAAAAAAAACACCTTAAATACAAACTAAACGCAGTCACATGGCAAAACAAAAACAGTGCTTCAGTTATTTTTTTTTTAAAGTTCTCAACATTTTTTTTTTGTCATTAATACCTAGAGCACTGCAGACATTTAACTTAACTATCGGTACTCCTTCTAACTAAATCCTCTTCAATGTGGTGTATAAAATTTTTGCTGGAGACATGATCAGTCACAGACAACTTGAAACCTTTATGTTCACTGCACTCCACAGAACATCCAAATAAAGCATTGCAAGCATTCATAATTCTAATTATATGGATATTCTCATGTATTCAGTCTCAAAATTGCATACGTGTTCTGTCAGTATAAAATGCTGAACAAGAGTCACAGTGGGCAACATAAATAACATTTTAGATTTGCAGGTAAAAAAAGCAGGAACAGAAAATGATTTTACATTAATGTAAGTCATCTTTCTTATATGATTAATGAATTTGCAAAGACAAGCTGGGCCAAAGGGGTAAAGCCTTGACCATGTTGAACTGAATGTGATCAAGTCTGAAAAGGGGTTCAGGTGACTGTAGGAGCTGCCTTGGGAAGTCACTGGATCGCCCATCCTGGGTAGAAGGAGCTATCTGTGACTTGCCAGATGAGTGATATCTAGTAGGAGCACTGGGTGCTCGCCACTATAACTTGAGCCTAGTGAATCAGCACAGCCATGTGCAAGTTACGTGGTAAAGCTGAGATGAAATTCAGCATGCAGAGAAACACTTATCAGAAGGCAGCTGTAGCAAAGCTTGGAAGGGGATATGATACAATGCCAAGGGATAGTGTAAGCTAGAAATGTGGTCCACTCCGTACCACCTGACTCACACCACGGACAAGATGAGCTCATGGCAGATTCTCAGGCAGGATTAAATGGTCTGTAGGGGTCTTACATCGGTTGGAGACTCTTGTCTCCTCTAACCACTGACTAAATGGAACAATTGGGTACAGGCAGAGGAGGCATTAGACTCAGTACTGGGGGTGGGGGTAGGAGGGAGCAAAAAGTGCTTTCCTTAAAAGTAACTAAGCTTTTAGTGAAAAATATGTTCAAAGTTTCTTTCTGTGTAATGTATATGTATGTTGTCCATCACCCACCTTGTATTGTTGCAGGGAAAACATTGAACCCTCTCCAACTGTATCTTATAACATCTTTAATAACTTTTTAAATTTTCAAGTCTTTAATACACCATAGCTAATGCAAAATCTTTATTGGCGTTACTAGTGTGACTATCAACTTACTTACTGGGATTAAAAGTGGTAGTTCTTCATTTTATGGCTTTCTTAGTTTTTTTTTTTTCTGTAACTGAGCTGAATATTTTCCTGAATAAAAAAATCATCATTTTCTGTTAATCTACTAATAAATGCAAACTGATCCTTCACTGTGTTACTCTTGATATACACAGGATGCATACTACTCGAAGCTTAAATATTTGTTTTCTTGCACCTGTTTTTTTAAAAATCTTAGACTTAATCTGATTTTCATCATTATGTAATTCCAGATCTGGACTCTGATCTTCTCATTGTTGTGGTTAACAGTAAATTAAAAAAAACATAGAAACTTGATTAATGTATTGCAATAAGTCATTCAAGCTAGTCATATTATTATGCCATGTAACAGTACATCTTGTATAATACTAACAATTTATATTTTCTCTGTATTTTCTTCAAGCTGTATATGTGCATCCAGTGCTTTGAGTGAAAACTGAAAAAAGTAAGCAGGTTAGTATGTGACAAGACAATCTGTGTGCTCAGTTAGGCAGCTAGGAAACAATTCATATTCACACAGTGTATGAGTCCAGTGCCAAGCCAAAAACAGTACAGAAATGATCAAGATTAGGCAGAAAAAAACTCTGACCAGAGCACGTAGCAGAATGTTAAAATGTCTTTAGACAAAAGATGGCTAATAAAAAGAGACTGCAGAAAAGGTCTGTTTCTCAGTATTTGTGGAAATGCAGTAAGCAATGCATTGAAACAAGAACTGCTATTCTAGCAAACCATTGTGATTTGTATGAGGATCTGCTGTACCTGAAGACAAAATATTGCAGCAGTTGTTACTAGTTACTTGCCAGTAACATGTGCTGAGTACCTACAGCTCTGAAAGAAAAAGGCTAAGGGTTGACTGTTAGTCAGACAGAACCTACAGAATGGGTTAACAATATGGTAAGTGTTGTGAAGCTAGATAAAAATCTGAATATGCATGGACCCAGAACTACTTCACAAATGGCTTCTGAGAAAACTTTATCTTTTACAGATGGTACAGGTGCCTGCCATTATGACTAATGCAGAGTTACTGTTCTTGATGCAAATGAGGGACTGTTGGGAAATTAAACATTTAAAGCATACGCTAATTTTGTGTGCCTTTAACATACCATTGAGCAAATGAATATCCGAAAATTCCACCCATCATTTCATTGACTCCAGATGTCTTTCAAAGAGCTGTAACTGATAGATTGAAGGCTTAAAAAGAGCGGTGAACATACTTTATTATATTTTCATTTGCAGCTCTGTCATGCAACAGTATTAAATCTAACTAAGTCATTGGATAGATTGAGGTCACAGACGTGTTAGATTTGTACGTTATCTCTGAAATGTATGATTCATTTTACTGTTCTTGGACTACAGCCAGATGTTAATAATGTATATGCTGTTGTTGGAATGCAAATTCCAACAGCAAAACCCTAACTGATGTGATTCTTAGGGATAGCAGAATACCCCCGTTCATACCTCACTTGTCAGGTGTAAGTGTGCATGTGTACAAGTTACTTAAGCAGGATGAAATTTAGGGATGAAATAAGGAACAAACTTAGAATTTTGATTTTCTTAAGAGTGGTAACTAACACAACATACACATGTATTTATTTATATATGTATTAGCATTTGTTTACTGGTAAAGTATGACTGAGAAAAGTCATTCCCCGGGATTCAATAAAGCCTACACTAAGTATACACTTAGTGTACACTAAGTGTACACAATATGTATTCAATAACATTTTTATCTCATTTTTGTGTTTTCTAGTCACTCAGTAGGATTACACTAAGTGTACATGTAGTCTTCTCTTTGTGGTAACCTTTATGAATCCCTCTCAGTATGTAAAGCAGCAAAAAATATCAGTAGGAAAACTAAAATTAGGAGGAAGAAGGTGAGTGTAATAGTATTTAGATTAAAAGAAAAAAGACAGGCTTATTTGAGATGAGGAGAAAAGAAGGGAAAAATAGAGATAGTGAGGAGAGCGATAAAGTTCCATGTAGATCATAAGTTAATGAGGAAGTAGAAGTGTGCAGTAATACAGTACACTGGATGAGGTCTGTTAAATTCTACCATAGGGAATAAGCAGATACTAAGCCATTTGTCCATCAGATTTTGTTTTAGTTCAAATTTAAAAGCTTTCAAGGAGTTGTGTAGTTTTATAGAGGTTGGAATGGCATTCTATTTGTTTGCCACACGGTTTAAATACAGAAAGTTGTCAGCAGAATTATTAGGCTTGACTATGATATTTAGATACAGAATTACCCATAATGCTTCAAAGTGTGTGTGTGTGTGTGTGTGTGTGTGTGTGTGTGTGTGTGTGTGTGTGTGTGTGTGTGTGTGTGTGTGTGTGTGTGTGTTTGTGTGTAGCCAGCTTGGTTGAAATGGGCATACTGGCACAATTTAACAATTGCCTCATTTGTACAAACCAGTCCCCAACCAGTGATAAAGTCCACAAAAGTCCCAAAGAAAATGAAAACCAAATAATCCATGTAACAGCAAGGCAGACACACAGCAAATAAAACCAAAAATTATTTATTGTACATGAGGACTTTTGCAATGATCCACATTGCTTCATCAGACATAAAACACAATACAAAACCATTGTAAATATAGTCAGACAAAATACAATTAAACCCAATTACCCAATCATAATCATCAAAATTCCCTCCAAACACCCTAATAAAAAAAATACCTATTCACTTCAAAGTTAAAGCAACAGTACTTAATACTGAGTCATCACAAGACATAACATTTTATTTTAATTTCCTGGATTTCAAAACAGGTCTCATGGGAATGGAATCATTTAATCCATACCCCCGATGCACCCCAAGTTTCAGTATCCATTGTAGCTCAACACTTTCAGTCTTGTTAATAAAATCTCCCATTCTATCATTCTCAACTAACACATGCAAAACTTGAAAAAAGATATGCCCAGTTCCTGCCTGCAAGGTATGCTTGGCTAGGGCACTATTATCAAAACCTTTCTTAGTACAATAAACATGATCCCTAACCCGTTTCCTTAAACCTCGATTTGTTTTGCCTACATAACATTTAAAGCATACCTTGCAGTGTGCTACATATATGACATTCCTGGTATTGCAGTCAGCCACAGCCCTCAGTTGTCATAAATGGCCATGGATGCTTAAAGAATTGGAACTCATCAATGAATTCACAGAATAAGCACGCATTACATCTCCTAGTACCTGTTGATCCCTCAGTGACCATGCTATGCAAACTAGGATAGCATAGTCGTTGCTCCAATGTTATAGGTGACTTCTTGTTGAGACATACTGATGCACCTCTCAACAGGCTGTGCAAGGTCAGGATTGTGGTCAGTTGCCTTTCAGGTGCCAGGATTCGCCACATTGTACAGGCACACATATTGAGACCGTTGGGGTGACTGTGGGTGTAAGTGACCTGAGACATACATCCCTGGGCTATAATAAAAGAGAAATGATGGAGCTCTCAGAATATGTGTTTAAAACAGGTATGAACCTTGCTTTGAGCAGCATTTTACCATCACCAAGAATTATGCCACAATATGAACAAAACATTACTAACTATAACAATCGGCTTAGCACCTGGCATCATACATAGGGGATATGATATATATGTCAGCCTGGCTGGACATGGTAGGTAGTACTACCTGCTAGGAATGTTAGAAGCCTTAATGAAACCTCCATTCCCTGCAGGCAATCCTTACTCTAGAAAACATTGATATATGCATCATCACTGAGACCTGGTTTAAGACGAATAAGAGCACTCCACCAGTGCAGAGTTTCACTTTTCATCAAACTTTCAAGCCCACCACATTAGATGAAGACAATAAAAGTGACCAGGTTCATAGGTTGGTACTAGGCTATCGGCCCTAGTGCCTATACAAGCCTAGCCAAACAATTCCCCAGATATTTCTTCCCACAATATTTACTTCTCTGGACCCCTGTCTAGCAGGGCGACTGACGTGATACCTGGGGTGAATTACCTATCTCCCATCCAATCGTCAAGGTTCCTTTTGAAGAGGGCCACAAAGGCGCTCTGCTTGACATGTATGGGCAGTCTATTCCAGAGTATGGGGAGTCCCTGGGTCAGGAACCTATCCCTCCAGCATGTTTTGTTCATTGTGATGACAAGGTTTAGATCCCTGGAGCATGTGGCTCTGAGGGATTGGGATTTCTTTAAGTGGAGCATGTCCAACAGCTCAGGGTTTGACATGGCCTTGTATGTTAAGCAGAGATCGCCTCTGAGTAGATGACATGCCACATAGTATAGCTGGAGTTTTTTTAGACGGTCAGCATAGGACATCTGCTTTAGGCCTGTGATTCTTTTAGTGAGGTATTTCTGCTGCCTTTCCAGCTGTTGCAGATGTCTTGTGAGGTACATACCAAACGGGGCGTTGCACTCTATAGTGGGTCTAATGAGGCATGAATACAGTGGGACAATGACCTCCTTTTTTTCTGGATGAAAAGCCCTTAGTGATGAGTTGTGCCACATAGAATGATTTCCTTACTGTTGTGGCGATGTGGTTATCGAAGGTGAGACCACTTTCCACCTGTGTCCCAAATTCTCTCATCACACTTTTGGTGTTTAGTGTACTACCACCTATGTGGTAATTCATGGGTACATGTTTTTTCCCAAAGGGGATAACTATACATTTCTTGGCATTAAGCTTGAGCCCATGGCTCTGGCACCAAGCATCTGTTTCTGTAAGGCCCTTTTGTAGCATATCCACATCATTTGGGGATTCAGTAATGGCTCTCAGTTTGCAGTCATCTGCGAACTTTGTTAGCCAGAGTCCCGTAGTGTTGGCCTGTACTTCAGAGAAGTAGATGCCAAATGAAAGCGGTCCCAGGGCTAAACCCTGAGGTACTCCACTTGTCACTTGTCTGGAGCTGGATTTGGAGTCAGCGACTTTTACAGTCTGGGTTCTGTCAGCAAGCCAGTTGGCAACCCATTGAGTGATGTAGGGATTTATGCCCAGCTTAGTAAGTTTATCTGTGATTCCAGAGTGTGGGATGGTGTCAAAGGCCTTGGCGAGGTCTATATAGGCTGTGTGGACCGCCTTACCCTCATCCACAGCTCTGGAGACTAATTCAAAGAAGTCAATCAGGTTCAGGAGACAAGATCGGCCCTTCACGAATCCAAACTGGGTGGGGTCCAGTGTTTGACAGTTGCCAATGTCTTTGTTTATAAGTTCCATGATAATACGTTCCATGCCCTTACAGATCAGGCTCTTCAGACTGATGGGACAGTAGTTCCTGGGATCCAAGATGGATCCCCCCTTGTGACGTGGGATAACTATAGCTGTGCACCACTCAGTGGGCACGAAGCCTGAGGTGAGGCTATGATTAAACATGACACTTAGGTGAGGTGCCAGTTCATTTTGTAGTTCATATAGTACACAGCCCAGGATGTCATCTGTTCCCATGGATGCTGTGTTCTTAGCTTTGGAGAGTGCGTTTCTACCTTTGTGGCCGTGATTACCGGAATCTGGCAATCTTTTGGTATTGAAATGGGCCCTTTAGTGGGTGAAAGGGAGGTGAAGTTGGCACTAAATCGATCTTCCAGGATATTGGTAATATCCTTGCGATCAGTATATTTAATGCCATTCTGTTGTAGCTCAGAGCAGATCTGAGCATTGCCATTTAGATTCTTGACATAACTGTGGAATGCCTTGTGGTTGTCTTTGGAATCTTTGGCAATTTTATTTTCGTAACTAGCTTTGGAGGATTTTATGAGGGATCTCAGCTTCTTACTGAGGCTGGTGAGGGAGTTTTTTGCATCCTGGGATTTTCCTCTTTTCTTCCTTCTGTTGTGTAGTTTGTTTATGGCAGGTGACCACCAGACTGGCTTCCTTTTTTTGGAGGAGAGCATCTTGGTTCTCTTTGGGATGGCACGATTCATGAACGAGTGGATATGCTCACACAGTGCCTTAATGTAGGATTCAGCCGTTGAACATTCAGCTCCCATCTGCATGGGTGCCATGAAGTTAGTCACTTCTGACGTAAGTAGCATGAAGTTGGCTTTAGACAATTTTTTTATGGAGGTTTCCTTACTGGGGGGTGGGGGTGGGATGTGGATGTCAAGGGTGATTTGCTTATGGTCAGACCTGACCAATGAGGGGATGACCACTGGTGTGGAACATCTGTCTCCCATGTTGGTAATGACCAGGTCTAGGAAATTGGAGCCCCTGATGGGACAATGGATTAGTTGATCCAAGAACCATTGGGAAAAGGTTTTGGTACCCGAATAGTTTTCCCAGTTAATGGCAGGGTAGTTGAAATCACCCAGTGTTAGGGTGTTTGGTTGTATCTTAATATTTTCTAGTATGTGTAGAAAGGTGTAGTGAGAATCTTGGGGCATGCTGGGGGATCTGTAGCAAGCTGCAATTTGGATTACAGTCTTACCTAGTGTTAGTTGCACCTGGAGAATTTCAGATGCATTGTGTTGGGCAAAAAGCCTGGAGGTGTGAATATCCTTGGTGAATATGGACACTCCTCCACCTTTAGTGTTTAGGTCTTGGTTTGGTGGCTGAAAAGTGTGGTAAGAGTTGTAGCCTGGTATTGCAGGGGTGCTCTCTGGAGTCTTGAACCAGGTCTCAGTTACTGCACAGATATCGATGTTCTCCATTTTTAGGAGTGCCTTGAGAGAGTGCATTTTGAGGTTTAGACTTCTAGCATTGAGTAACATTACCTTCAGATTTTGCATGCTTGTATCTGTTACGGTGTTGGTTTTGTCCTTTGAACCTTGCCTAAAAAAGGCACTATAGGGGTGGCAAGAGCTTTAGCCAGTAACCTGAATCCCAGGGGTGACAGGTGCAGACCATCTCTGGCAAAGCATTGTGGTTTGTCGATCATGTCGTCCCAGGCAGACAGATACTGGATCCCCTTTGAATGACACCAGAAGCTTAGCCAATTGTTGAAGTCAGTCATTTTATCCTTATACTGTGGTATCATTATGGGTGAAGGCAGGATGCTACAAAGGGCTAGGGTAATACCTGTCTGGGCCACATGATCCAATAGCTCTTCCATGTCTTTTTTCATGTAGTCCAGGGAGGTACGGCTCAAGTCATTCATCCAGCATGGACAATGACAGAGTCATATTTGTACTTGTTGTGGAGTTACTTGAGTGCATGCGTTATGTGGCGGATCCTGGCACCCGACAGGCAGCTGACTGTAATTTTCTCCTTTCTCAGCCTGATGAGTGGGACATCAGTGTGCCTGACTATCGAGTCATCTATGACTAAAGTGTTGGGTACGTTGTCTTGCCTTAGTTGTTGGGTGGCACATTTTTATTGTGAGCTATGTGTCACTTTGGTTGCGACTGATGTTTGTTTGCGTTTCAGCTTCGGAGGTCCTTGTTGCTTGGGCCGGTTGATGTTAAGGGCCTCCGCTTATGTGGGTTTAGTGTTGCTATGTGTGGGTTTTGAAGGGTATGTGTTGCTTGAGGTGTAGTGCAGGTGTTAACCTTCTCCACTTGACTGCCTAGCACAGTCTTGGCTGGAGAGAGCTTTGCTTCCATTTTGGATATGTAAGTGCATCTCTCACAGGTTGTAGTGTTGGGTGGTAGGTGGAAAGAGTTATCTGTGTACATGAGGCAGTTGCTGCATTGCCCCAGTATGCCCGGATTCACTAGGTGGACAGGAGAAATCACCAGAAGCTGACCCTTGGACATGCCTGTTTAGGTGCTTTTTTGTAACGTACAAGAGCTGTTTTCTCTTATCTTTGCAAGGTACTTTGCAATTATAGGCTGTTTTGTGCCTATGATTAATTTAGTTGAGTGACTGTATCAGTTTAAGGCTTTCTAGTACTTTCCAGCAGGTTCTAGAACAAGTGCTAGTCACAGGGGTTCAGATTTTAGTGCTACTATTGAGAAACCAGCTATTTCTAAGGGAACATTTGAAGAGTAGACTTTCTGGCACCTGGAATAGTTTAGCCCCGCTATGCTGCACGATGCGAAAAATGCGCAAACACACACTTTTTAAGCCAGAAAGTTGAAAGAGATAGAAATCAGCCCAAAATCGCAACTAAAATTACAATTTCAGAGCTGGAAACCACTCCTCTAGTGTTGGATAGGCAGTACAATGCTAACCACTCCCGCTGGTAAGCAGTAGGACTTCCCTCTACCACAGCAAGGTCTGGATAGCTCTGCACACAGAAAATAAAGTCCTGAAATCAGCAAAGCCTGTGATCTGGACTATACTAGCTAGGAAAGGTGGGAAACAAGCAAAAAAGATAGTATTTTTTTGGGGGGGGGGTTGGTTAAAACAGGCTAAACAATGCAATAATACAGTCAATAAATACAGAAAAGGCTAACGCACTTGAGTGTGTAGCCCTAAACAGTAAATGCAATTAAAACTCTACAAAATTAGCAATTTAAAACTTTTTGAATATTCACCTCCAGACTAGCTGCTAAACAAGATAATGACTTGGAAGTCTTCCACATCCAACTTCCTGTCAGTAAACCCCCTTATCTTATCATAGCTAATTATAGAACCCCTTATGTGTTCCCCTGAGCTCATACCTCCTACCTTACTAGTATAGAGTCCCTATACATTAAGCCAAACACCATTCCCTTAGAAGTCGTTAATAATCATTCCATCATCTGGGAGATTTATACATCTCAAAATGTACACCCCAAAACTTCTAGACTTCATCAGTACAAACTCTCTTGACAAAGTAGTGTACACCCTAACCAAGGGTGATAGATTTTTAGGTTTGGCCCTTACCAATATGAAACAGATTTGCTGTGTCCAGTTTTAACTTCCTCACTGATCAAACTGGACCATGAGTCCATCATATTCACCATAATACTGAAGCTAGAAGTATATTCCAGTGGTTTTCAGAGATTTTGCTAATCCACTAAAACTGAGTGATGATCTGACTAAATTTAAAATCACCTTTACTTACAAATCCTATGCAGAAATAGCTGCATATACACATCTAGCACCCTTCGAAGAAAGTACAACACCACATTTACAAATAATCCCCTGTCATGGAACTCAAGTGTAAACAGACTCTGTAATAAGAGAAAAAAAACTTACTGCGTGCAAAAGTAAGTTTAATTCTCAGGACACCGAAAACTTTCATAACTTAACAGGGAGCTCTAGACCTGGGTCAAATCATCCAAAGTCATATATAAAGTAAAATAGTCATTCTAGTGATGAATCACCACAAAGCCTTCTAATTATGTTAGAAACCACAGAAACAATGCCAAGCACTGCTCAAAGCTAATAGTAAATGATAACACATACTCCAACCTAGAGGACATAACCTATCTCCTACTGGATACATTTAGCTCAGATTTTACTCCCCTCTGCCTTTGTACATTCCTAGATCACATACCTGTGTCTGCACCCCCCTGAAATCTCGAAATTCTTCAAGGCATTTTCCCAGGCCAAAACCATCATTTCTATGGGGGCTGATAAACATACTGGCCATCCTGAAACAGGAATTGTCAATCCACCCACAGAGGCTGTTCACTGTCAGTATCCAAAAAGGCTACATGCTGAATAAATGGAAGACAGCAATGGTCAGTCCCGTGCACAAAGGTGGGTTATCAGTGGACCCACGTAATTATAGACCCAGGAAGATTTGCTAGAAGAAAAAGATGTGGAGGTTTTGTGGGTAGTCTGAAATTCCAGTAGTTCCACCAAGATTAACCAGGTCCACTAGCATAAAAGGATGATGCTCTGATTATGACATAGGTGAGTCAAGTTTCAATAGCAGCTCAGTCATCTGTTTGATGTAATGTGGGAAAGGAGAGGAACAGTAAGGCTTAGCTCGCTGTTTTCTAGGGGAGGCATGCAGTCTCCTTGGGTGTCCTTGTGGGTTGCAATGAGGTACTTGTCTTCAAGGGAAACAGGGCCAGCTAATCTTGACACATATGGTGGTGTGGATGTGCATCACAGAGGCCCATTGCATGTCAGAGTCATGTGCATACAAAAGAGAAGGTAGAACTTAACTAAAAAAACACACCTCTTTCATGAGGATGATGGTTCCTGTTTCCCATTTCACCCATGTTTCACTTTGAAAAATAACTAGGATGTAGGACTGTCACCCTGGGGAACAAATGGGTTCAGTGGGTGATCAGGAAGGATAAACTCAGTACAAGAATCCTGTGGCATATCTCTCTGCGGTATCTTTCTCTTCTGATAAACTTATAAATATCTTCCCAATGCCAATGCTCTTCCTTCAGAAAAAGATAGTAGGGCTATGGATAGGTGGGGAAAAAAGGTTTATACCTCTTCTGCTGTGACATTCAGGCCTATTAATTATCAAACCCAGATGACCAATGATTTGTTATCCATACTTAACTCCTTAAACAAGGTAATGGTGGCTCTACAAGGGCCAGATTCCAAAAAAATAAATGTTGGCCTTTCATAATCAGGCTACTAAGGTAACCCGACACAGTATAAAATGTAGTTATGCTGTAGAAACCTCTTCTAGAGCAACTACTACTGGTTCTGTCATTCACAGGTATGCATGGTTGCACAGCCAACCTTTTTAGAGAATTTCAAAGTCAAACTTACTGATTCTTCTGTAGAGAAGGACCTTTTGTTTGGTCCATAAGTTGGCAATTAATTTAAACCCTACAAGAGAAAGGCAAGACAGTGAAAGACTGCAAACAGATTCTGTTAACCTCTGTGCCCAGATATCAGAGGAATTATCCAGTTAAGCCCACTTCTTTTGTTAGAAGCACACCAGACCCATTCAAAAACACAAGAAGGCTCCCAGAAAGAGATTCCCAGGGAAACCACAAAGGGATCCCACATGTAGGAGGCCTCCCTTTGGGGAAGTCTCTCTCTCTCTCTCTCTGACTATATGCAGTCAGTATCGCCCAACCCCTTGGTCCTGCCCTGCCGCTCTCCAGAAAACCTTCTCGGTCAGTCTCATGCTGGGAAAAGATCACCACAGACTACTGGGGACTCTCCATTATAAAAAGAATTGTGCCATAGCCTGGAAAGAACTTCCCCCTCTAAATGGCATACCCCCCACAACTAAGTCCATCTTTGATCACCCATACTCCATGCAGGCACAAGGCAGTATAGAACCAGTGCCCATAGAATTCATAAGAAGGGGTTTTTACTTCAGATTCCTTCTAGTTCCAATAAATGAAGAGCAATGGAGACCCATACTCAATCTCTCACTGCTAAACACTTTCTTAAAAGTGTTAACCTTCAAAATGCTAGCACTACACACACTGCTGCCTTTCATAATTCTTCAGGCATACCCTAGTATCCGTGGATCTAAACGATGCCTACCCTCCATATGCAATTCACCCCTCTTATAGGAAATTCTTCTGGTTCTGTATTGGCTCATCTCACTTTCAATTTACTGCTTTACCTTTTGGGCTTTCCACAGCCCCAGGAGTTTCCCCATAGCATTCTGTTGAACTCAAGGAATTCAGATTTTTCCCCTACTTAGATGATTGCTAATCCGGGGTACCTCATCACAAATCCTGCAACAGCATCTTCAGTTCATCCTCAACCTCCTCCTGCAGTCAGGGTTCACTGTTCATTACAAAAAAATCCTTCCTCCATTTCACCCAGGACCTAGTGTTTTGGGGCTGCAGACTGGAAACTGCAAAAATACAGTCTTACATGTCTCAGGAAAAAGTGCAGAATTTTACAGCTTATTTTCATAGCCTTTCCTCCCTTGTCCAGTGCCTGGCCAGGGAAATCCTAAGAGCTCTGGGATTCATGGCTGCAACTATCCCAATGCCCTCTCTAGTCCTCTAGTCAGACTGCATATCAGGAAAATTCAGTTGTACCTTAAAACAGTCTGGTTCCAGCATTCTCATCCTCTAGACGCTGTGGTCTCCCCTCATACCTTATCTCAGGAAGGAGCTATCTTGGAGGGTGGATTAAGTGAAACCCAACCCTGGACTCCTCTTCTCCCCATAAGTCCCAGTTCAGGAAGTGTACACAGAGGCCTAGGTTAAGGCTGGGGGGAGGGGGCAGGATAAGCACCCACATAGTCCAGGGCAGATGGCAGCCAAAAGTCCAAAAGGAGCACATCAACCTGAAAGAGATTGGGGGGGGGGGGGCATCATTCAAGTTTTTCATATCTTCCCACATATCTGGAAGCCATGTCCTCTTGGAGTGTTCACAGATGACAAACAGTCATATGGTACATAAACAAGCAAGGAAGTACCAGGTCATACCAACTCTGCAGGCTAGTACGAAGGGCTTGGGATCTTGTCACCCAGAAAAACATGTCCCTCCTCACCATGCAAGTCCCATCACAGGACATTGTGTTGGCAGACGCTTAAACAGGGCCTTGGAGGACATTCATGATTGGGCCCTGAACAGACAAGTCTTTCTGGACATCTTTCACCCTTGGGGGACACCTCGGGTAGATCTGTTTGCCTCAGAGAGCAACAGACAGCTTCCCTTCATTTGCACCGGAACCCTTACCCTCTGCCTGAAAGACAGATGCTTTCTGTTTTCATTGGATAGGGATGTTCCTCTATACCTTTCCCCTACTACTTCTCATTCAAAGGGTTCTGCTAAAGATCTAAAAAGAAAAAAATTGTTATTAGTTACCCCTTTTATTTTTCATCTAACCAAGGACAAACACAATAAACTGCCACACAAGGCAGAACTCGTCACTTAGCAGAATGGATCATTGGTTCATCCCAAACTGTTATCAGTAAACCTAAGCTTTTGACTGATTGGATTCATATTCCTTGCAGGCACCAGTTTTCATAAGACATAGTTATGATTCTAAAAGAAGCATGGAGACCCACCACTTGAAAATCCTACACATTTAAATAGAAGAGATTTTCTTTCTGCTGCCACAGAAGTAACCAGGACCCCAACAAATCAGATGTACCGTCCATCCTAAAATAACTGATTGAGCTCATAGATGCAAGACTAGCCTGCTCTTCATTCAGAGCCAACCTCTTGGCCTTCTCTACCTGTCTGCTCCACAGCCCTTATGTTATAGCCAGATTGGAGGTCAAACAATTCCTTAAATGGGTTCTGCATTTTGGACCAGCAAGGAATCCTGTACTCCCTCCTTGGGACCTCAACTTTGTGCTGGAAAAGCTTGCTTTCCTTTGAACCAGAAGCTTTAGCAAATTTCAAATTCTGCACGTGGAAAACTATTCTGCTTCTGTCTGTCTTTTCAGCTAGGAGATTCTTAGAGCTACATGCACTTATGGCCATTCCTCCCTTTCTTATTTTTCACAAGCACAGGGTGACCCTGTGGGTTAACCCCTCCTTCATGCCAAATTTAGCGAACAAACTGTCTCTTAATCAGGCCATCAATCTACCTGCGTTCTTCCCCAGCCTACAGAACTAGGGGAAAAGACCCTTAGACTCTTTAGATGTTCATGGACAGCTGAAGTTTTATTTAGATAAGAGCAAATCTAGTTGCAAGTCTGATTAACTATTTGTGTCATTCATGGACTCATAGCTGGACCAACCAGTATCTAAGCAAACCACTGCAAGTTGGATTTCCAAGTCCATCTCCTTTTGTTACTCTCTACATGGTACATCGTTGCCCTCATGCCCTTGAGCTCACTCTACAAGGGCAGTGGCACCATCAAGGGCTTCATATAAAGGAGTGGATGCTGGGGCCATATTGCAATCTCTCTCGTGGTCTTCTATATACACCTTCACTAAACACTACAAGATTGATGCCTTTTCAAGATCCAGAGCTGCCTTCACTAGGTCAGGCCTTTCTGGCATAGTTCAAGTTCCTCTGTCAACTAGCCAATCCCCCTTACATTTTCAGCTCTGGAAATCACCTATTGATTTTGGAATACTGCTATAGGGATTTCAGTTAGGACATAGTATGGCTGTATATGAACTTGCCATAACAGTAGATGTCCTATTGATCAATACTAGGCTATCTGCCCGGGGGCATTTACAAGCCTAGCCCCATCGCTTACAGGCTTACCCACCCTTTACTGTATGTTAGGCATAGGTCACCTCTGAGCAAGCGGTAAGCTTGACTGAATAGAGCTGGAGTTCTTTTCAGTCCAGCAGCAGATTTGACTTGAGACCCTATTTTTTGGTGTTTGGAACCTTGTGGCCTCTCCAGCCTGCTGCTGCTGTCGGGTCATACATTCCAATGGGGTAACCTTGTTTTTCCGAGGGGTATGACTATATTTTTTTTTTTTTAACTTTTGCCGTGGGGCTCTGGCACCAGTATCCGCTAACATAGCTATAACGAAGGCCTTATGATTGTTTTTTGAGTCTTTTATTTTTTTTCTCTAAAATTGCTTTTGGATGATTTTTATGAGAGCTTTTTTTTTTTTTATAGTGATCAAGGGTGTCTTACCTTACCTTTTAAGGATCTTTCTTAGCCTAGCTTCTCCTTTTGTTGTAGAGTTTGTTTATGTTTGGGGGTCCACCTCCACCAGCTTGCCTTTGAGCCAAAGAGTTTTTTTTTTTTTTGGGATTGCCTTTATCCCAGTTTCTGCAGGGTGCTGGAAAGGTTTCAGTAAGCTTGGGCACTGAGTAGTGTTTTCCACAGCTGGGGGGGGAAGTTAAGGACACCACTAGTCTTAGAAGTGGGAAGTGTGAAGTCGGAAGTGACTTTACTTTTTTCTTTGGTTGTGGTGGGGGATTTCCAGCGGGTGGAGGATGATTAGATGTTGCAGTATTCTTTCCCCACCTTCCTTCCCATCTGAGTTGGTTACCTTCTTCTTTCTATATCTCTTTCTTTATCTTTTTCTAGACTGTAGTTTAGACCCTAGGGCTGAGAGGCGCTTCTTACCACTTCATGCTTGGCTCCTCCTAGCTGACTATTCACTTTCTTAGGGTTCTTTTGTCCTCTGGCTTGTACATATTCTGAGGATCTTTGCTGATATGTCCATTTATACACCCTATTCTTACAAGCTGGGGTCACATACCAGACACACAACCTAGGGAAGTTTAAGCGTTGGTACCCCAGCAAGACATCAGGGGTGATAATCCACTTGTTGGGAATACTGCAGCAGGGATCAGTAGGACATCCACTGTTATGGTAAGTTCTTACACTGCTATACTTTCCTGGTCTTTCATCTTTGTTTGCTGCATTAACAGCAGGAGACAGTCAATCTAGACATCCAACACATTTCAAAGATAATCCATGGTTCTTTAATATGAAGACAAATTGCATACACACCTGAGTCATGAGAACAACACACTGATTGCATATAAGCAAGACAGAAGGGAAAAATATATGCATGTATGGCTAGGCTTGTATAGGTCTTAGGGCCGATAGCCTAGTGCCGACCTGTGAACATATATATATATATATATATATATATATATATATATATATATATATATGTGTGTGCGTGTGTTTTTAACTTAGCATTACTCTTGGCTTCCTAACTGCTTTTCCTTTAGTATGTCATTACCCCTGGCTACCCAGACTACATTAGCAAACAGGTTGCAGGGAGCAGAGCAACAAAGGTGCTGTATGCAGATGATGTGTTGCTACAAGCAGACTTTCAACAAGAATGCCAGCAAATGAGCTGAAACTGCAATGCAAAACTGAAGGCATTGGGATGTAAAGACAAGACAGTATTGGTGGCAGCAAATGGGGTCTTAGAATAAGGAGAAGATTGATATAGAAGGGATGATAGTGGAGCATGTTAATAGCTTCATGTATCTGGTTATGTGGCTGAGGAGGAAGGACGTCTGAATGAAGTCAAAGCTAGAATCAGAGGTGTTGGCAACCAAGTGTCTCAAAGTACCAGGCATAGTGTGTGAAAGAAGAATGCCAAAGATGTTGCAAATAAGGTTACAAGACAGTGGTGTCACCAGTGCTTCTGTATGGCTCAGAAACCTTGGCAGTGAAGGCAGAGCAACTGAAGAAGCTTGAGTTGATGGAGATGAAGTGCTTGAGATGGATAGCAGAACGCATGCTGTGGGACAGGTGAAGAAATGATGACATGAGTGCAGAAAATGGTAGACCTAGTTGAAGAGAAGTCAAAGAGAAAAAAACACAGAGATTTGGCCACATGTGCAGGAAAGAAGATGTCAGTTTGCTTAAGAACATTTGGGAAAGACAGGAAGAAGGCAAAAGGAAGTAATGAAGTCCAGTTAAGAGATGAATGGATTGCACAAAAGAAGATCTGCAGCAGGCAGACATGACTATTGAAGAAGGTCAGAGAGTGGCTGTGTAGAGAGAGATGGCAACAGCTGAACCAAAATCTTTATCCCATTTAGAAAATGGGAAAAAGAGGGGTTGGTGGTGATGATGATGATGATAGGGCATGGCTGAATGGCATCTACCTTGGCTGCAATGGCCATAGTTTGCCACCAACTACCATATGATCAAGATAAAACAATTCTGCCCTTTCTAACTAACATTAATTTGCCTTGATGGTTAATCTCACCACCTTAAAACACCAAAGGAAGAGCTTGAGCAGGCAGATATTGAGCCTGGTGAATACTAATACACACAAAAAAAAAGCTGAAATAATCATGGAGAATCTTTAATAATGAATAACCGCATCCCCTTATTAGTATGCCCAGTACCTCCTTAACATATTGAACATGCTTCTGGTAGGACTGGTTGTAGAATGTAATATAAAATAAAATAAAAATAAAAGTATAGTCTACAGCACATGTTCAGATGTGATCTGTCAGAGTTTGGAATGTTGCTAGGACATTTTTCATCCGAGAGGGCATTGTGGCAAACTCATACATCCCCAAAAATAGCTACATAACAAAACTTTTACCTTGCTGCAACTATCAAGGGTAGCTGTTGGAAACTCTTAGGTCAGTAGCAGTTCAGTACTGTGTCCCATTCAACTGCTGTAAGGTTTTACCTCCCCAAGGCATGAGAAAAGCATCCAGTTCTGTGTCACTGTTTCATGTACTATAGTCTATGCAGAACCTCATGCTCCCATCTTTTTTGGCACCAGCAGTACCTGTGAGACCCAGGGACTGATGGATTTCTAGATTACTAGAAAGTTCAACTGCTGAATCCTACACTAAGGCACTGTACGAGCACATCCACTCATGCATGGATCGTGCCATCCCAAATAGAACCAAGATGCTGTCATCCAAAAAAAGGAAGCCAATCTGGTGGTCCCCTGCCATAAACAAACTTTACAACAAAAGGAAGAAACTGTTGCAGAAAAGAGGAAAATCCCAGGATGCAAAAAACTCCCTTACCAGCCTCGGTAAGAAACTGAGATCCCTCATAAAATCCTCCAAAGCTAATTATGAAAATAAAATTGCCAAAGATTCCAAAGACAACCACAAGGCATTCTATAACTTTGTCAATAATCTAAATGGCAATGCTCAGATCTCCTCTGAGCTAAAGCAGAATGACATTAAATATACTGATCCCAAGGATATTGCCAATAGGCAGATCGATTCAGTGCCAACTTCACCCTCCTCTCACCCCCTAAATGGCCCATTTCAATACCGGAAGATTGCCAAATTCCAATAATGGCCACACAGGTAAAAAATGCACTCTCCAAAACTAAGAATATAGCATCCATGGGACCAGATGACATCCCGGGCTGTGTACTACATGAACTACAATATGAACTGGCACCTCACCTAAGTGTCATGTTTAATCATAGCCTCACCTCAGGTTTCATGCCCACTGAGTGGCGCAGAGCTACAGTTATCCCACTCCACAAGGGGGGATCCACCTTGGATCCCGGAAACTACCGTCCCATCAGTCTGACGAGCCTTTTCTGCTAGGCCATGGAGCATATTATCATGGAACTTATAAACAAAGACATTGGCAACCTTCAAACACTGGACCCCACCCAGTTTGGGTTTGTGAAGGGCCGATCTTGTCTCCTGAACTTGATTGACTTCTTCGAATCAGTCTCCAGAGCCATGGACAAGGGTAAGGTGATCCACACAGCCTATCTAGACCTTGCCAAGGCCTTTGACACCATCCCCCACTCAGCAATCATAGATAAACTTACTAAGCTGGGCATTAATCCCTACGTCACCCAATGGGTTGCTAACTGGCTTACTGATAGTACCCGGACTGTAAAAGTAGCCAACTCCAAATCCAGCTCCAGGCAAGTGACAAGTGAAGTACCTCGGGGTTCAGTCCTGGGATTGCTCTTGTTTGGCATCTACTTTTCTGAAGTACAGGCCAACACTAAGGGACTCTGGCTAACAAAGTTTGCAGATGACTGCAAACTGGAAGCCGTTATTGAATCCCCAAATGATGTGGACACTCTACAAAAGGGCCTTACAGAAACAGATGCTTGGTGCCAGAGCCATGGGCTCAAGCTCAATGCCAAGAAATGTAGTTATCCCCTTTGGGAAAAAACCTGTACCCATGAATTACCATACAGGTGGCAGTACACTAAACACCGAAAATGTGGTAAGAGACTTGGGGACACAGGTGGACAGTGGTCTCACCTTCAATAACCACATCATCACAACAGTCAGGAAATCCTTCTATGTGGCACACCTCATCACTAAAGGCTTTTCATCCAGAAAACAGAAGGTCATTGTCCCACTGTACTCATCCCTCATTAGACCCATTATAGAGTACAATGCCCCGTTTGGTGTGTACCTCTCAAGACATCTGCAACAACTGGAAAGACCGCAGAAATACCTCACTAAAAGAATCACAGGCCTAAAGCAGATGCCCTATGCTGATCGCCTTAAAAATCTCCAGCTATACTCTGTCGCATATCGTCTACTCAGAGGCTATCTCTGCTTAACATACAAGGCCATGTCAAACCCAGAGCTGTTGGATATGCTACACTTAAAGAAATCCCAATCCTTCAGAGCCACACGCTCCAGGGAGCTAAACCATGTCGTCACAATAAACAAAACATGTGGGAGGTATAGGTTCCTGACCCAGAGACTCCCCAGACTCTGGAGTAGATTGCCCATACATGTCAAGCAGAGTGCCTCTTTGGCCCTCTTCGAAAGGAACCTTGACGATTGGATGGGAGAAAGGAAATTCACCCTGGGGATCACGTCAGTCACACTGCTAGACAGGGGTCCAGGGAAGTAAATAGTGTGGGAAGAAATAACCAGGGAATTGTTATGGCTAGGCTTGTATAGGCCTTAGGGCTGATAGCCTAGTACCAGCCAATGAACCTATGAACCTAGCAGCTTTAGCAACTTCTGCAGTCCAATCACATGGTTTGCCTGACTTGCTTAGGCATCTCATCTGTTTGGTTGGCCACTTAAGTCCGTGTGTCCACATGGTGCTCAGTGAATTGAATATACTTTGGTTTAGCAGTGAAAATGTCCTGTCATGCCTGTAGTACTGCTTAGATTTCTTAAGCCTGGGTAGGAGACCTTTATTGTGAAAGAACTATCTCATTCACTTTGAGGTGAAGACTCAGCCTCTCTGAGAAGGTCTACCAGAATATCCGCTCAGATTTCACAGCGTACTGCAAATGTGAAGTGCTACTGTCTCTGTATCATGGTAAGGTTTCCTAATGATAACATGGTTGAGTTTGTTTTTCTGTCTGTTCGCAACTCTACAGCATTAGTCTCACTTATCTGTCTTACAATAGTGAAAATACCTCTAGTGTTGCCTGTAGTTTATTTAGAAGAACAGGAATAAGTACCATCATCTTTTCTTCAAATGTATATTTTTGGAGTCTAGCCATCCAGTCATACCAGATCTTTGCTGCTGTTCTTGTGCTAGGTGCTACTGTGCTAACCTTGAGGCTGATCCTAAAATTTAGAGCACTGTCTACATGGAATGTATCATCCTCCTACTTCCCAAAAAATAAATCAACCCCAAGCCCTCTCACTATTAAAATTTTAAGAGACTCCTGAGGTACATGTGTAGATGCAAACAGTAGATGGGACATATGCTTGTCCCAGGCCAACTTAAAACTGATCCACAAATACTGTCAGTATATGTTAAGCAAAGAGTTAAACCTCTTTACAAAACCATTTGTTTGTAGGTGGTAGGGATAATCTTTGACTGTTTTACCCCAGAATGCTTTTACAAACAAGTCAGGCCTAAATTGGAATTTGCACCAGTTTCGTTCCGTATTTCCTATGGAAAGTTTACTTTGCTGAAAATTTCTAAGATAACATTTACCACCCTTTTGCTTCATTACAGAACTATGCTACCACCTTAAAGTACCTCATAGCGTAGCTCACCACCACTGAGATATACCTGTTACCTATGGTGATGGGGTAATAAGTTATCCCACAGTATCCATTCTACCCTCCAAATGGTTCTTTAGTGCAAATAGTGATACCAAAGCAGCATTTGCATTGTCTCCTCCCTTTTCAGGTCTGACAACACTCACGTTCTCTTGCAGTATCTTGTCATGTCTTTTGTTGTACCTAGTCAGTAAACATTTTACACAAGCCTTCCTGTTTTACACTGTTATGCCCATGTAGGCTAAAAAAAAAGAATGCCAATGGCAACAGCCAGAAGTGTTTGATGGTAGGCCCTTGGGACTACCAGATTTTGTATCACTTTTCCCCCCAACACCTCCTTTCATGAGTCCATTTTCTGCACAATAATCTCTTTGCCTGGTATATAGACTCACTCTGCCTTTGGGAGTGTGCAGCCTTCATGGTTGTCTTCCTCAAGTCCTAGAAAATGCAATCTCAGAGCTGTGCCTTTATCAGCTCTTTCTTTGTGATCCTCTGCAGTTGCTCTTCCAAAGGAGCTCTAGTCTGTTTACAGCTGGTACTCAGTTTTAAATTTGCTGCTACCATCTAACTCTTTCTCTGAAGTAACCCCTTCCAAAGGAAGGGTCAGTATGTTTTGACATTTGTAGCTCAGACTCAGGCTTGCTTATAGCTAGATCATCAGCAGGAACTGACTTGCTCTATGTCCTTCTGTCTTCTCCACCTAATTGTCTTCCTGCCTGACTGCTTGCATGCATACATGTAGTTTTATGCACACAAAATGTTGTGTCATCAGAACTATTTCCTCTTACAAACACTTGCCAAGATATCAACCTCTGTCATCTACTTGTTTTCCTGGTCCATTCCCAGCCCAAGTGAATTATAGCCAGTGGTATCTGAAAATATATATCTTCCATGGTACTAAATGGGGGTGAAATGGATTGAGCAAGAAGACATTTCTCCTAAGTGGAGGCTTAACGAAAGTTATGTTTGATGAGTGAGCCTTCTTAGCAAAGGTATTTTCCCCTCTACCAGCAGAGAATAAGCCTCTTGTGATAGTTTGTAAGAGCTGTTGTCTCAAGATAGCCCCTTTTCACAGTTCTGCAGACTCAGTTAACTGCCTCATGTGGCTTTGTTCCTGACCTTGCCAATGAGGACATTTGGATTACACGTGTCACTTGCTTACAATGGCCTTGCCAATGTGAACATTTGGATTACGTATGTTGTCACTTGTTTACACTGGAAACATCTGACCCCAAGATCCTGGGTTGTACTGAATCTCTTTGCCTGTGAAGACTGCTGTGATGGCTAGTACAGCTCCCCTGAGTTCTCTCTTAATGTATTTAGTCATTTATTTATTTTTGAACAAGAAATGTCTTTATTAAATTAGCACATACGACATAGACAATTGTACATTTATATAAATGAAAGTAAACAATATTGACGTCATTTTAGTTGCAAATATTATACATCACTTATAATCTATCCAGTCATTGTCAGTGAAACATAACATTGCTCATTGAAATCCTGTCTTCTTTTAAACCTCATTCCTCCTCTGCATGTATTGTTCCCCCAATTCTCATTTTTTCCTATGTAAGTTGCACCTATCCTTTTCTAAAGATCCCAGTTCCAGTTGTTTTATCTCTTGCTATATTCACTTGTAGTAAAATTGATTTAGACTTTGATTTTCCATTTTATAGTAACTGTTTTTTTGGCAGCCACCATAATTAGACTCCACAAGGCCTTACTGTGTCTAGGCAATTCTGATTCTGTATCATAGGTCAAAAAATCATTTCCTTAGTTACACCACTTTGCTCATCCAGTATCTGTGACAGAGCAGTGTGCAGGGAATCTTTAAAGTCTGCCAGTTCATTACGCTCCCAGAAAATATGTTCCCAGTTACCTCTTTCTTCCCCATCAGACCTCCAACATTTGCTGTCTATCTGAGGAAAAATTCTTTGGAGTATACTTGAGGTATAAAAATACCTACGTAAACACTTCCATGCAAAGATCCTAAATCTTCTAGACTTTGTTGCTTATTTATCTTACTGTATTTATGTGCTGTAACTAGCAAAGCTGTCTTGTACAGTTGTGTCCTGCTGGCTAGATAGAGGTTACCCTTTCTGCTCAGTTGCTGAGCAGTACTATTCTTTCTTTCAGACAGATTTTCATATCTTTAGGCAATTCCCTAAGGGCTTCTTTTCTTATCATAACGTTTCCTAACATTTCACATGTAATAATCTGTCATCAACTCAGTGACCTATTAAAATAAGTGCTTAGTTCTGTGGTGAAATCACTGCCCTTGTTCTCTGCTTTTTTTCTATTTTCTTTAAACTTTTTCTTGTAAGCATAAGGGATTAGCACGAAACTTGTACAATAAACCATTCTTTACTTTATGTTATGATCACAGTACATTTAATATTCAATAAAAGCAGGCATTGAATTACCCCTGAGCAGTAGAGTTATAAACATCACCCAATGTCCCCAGTTTATTTGGAGGAGATTAAATAAACATTTAGATGTCCAGATAAAACTGTTAAATTCATCCCACTGTTTATACCGAGGAAATAGTTTAGTACTGAACATGGTGCATATGGCTGAGTTTTCACCACAGTTACTCACTTCTAGTGAAGCTTGTATTTCCCCTCCTTGTGCAGGTGATGCATTTCTCTCTTGAAAATGACAGGTTCATGCTGATGCTGCCTTTCCTCTTCCTCTTTGGCTTCATTCTATTTAATTTTCTCTGCTAATTCAGTCTTCATATATTTCATCTCTAGCTCCAGCCTATTTCCCAAGTTCAAGCTGAATTTTGAGATCATCTGGGAATGTATTGTGTTACTTTACACTCAACTAGTCTGTCAAGATTCAGCAGTCCAAATTTCAAATGGAACCAAGTAACTTGTCATCTCTTCCATGATCAAACCAATATGTGGAATTCACATCAATTTGTACTCTGTATTCAGCTGTGATGCTAATGCTTTTTAGTACCCTAGGAACTCAAGACAGTTTCCTAATTCATTCTGTCTATAAAAAAGAACTGAAGTGCAGATTGTACACACACACACACACACACACACACACACACACACACACACACACACACACACACACACATTTTGTAATAGAATTGTTTGGCAGGTTATGCAAGTCCATTTTACATTGTCTACACTGCTAACAATTAATATACCAGGACAGGGTGTACAGTCTTTCAATATGTACTGTGGTCCTGATAATTTAAAATATGCATTAGGGAAAATTGGCTGTAAGCATGTACAGCAAATGTGCACTAATGAGGCGGCAGTGTACAGCAGTTGTGCACTCCTGAGGTTGCAACATACAACAGTTGTGCAGTGCTGCCTGAAGCTGTGATCAGCACTAATCAAACTCAGTTTGTTTCCAAGCTGTACAGCTTTAGATTAAACTTAAAAGCACTGGCTTCAGAAATGTATGCACTATACTCTGAGCTCGCTGCCTTATAGTTCGTTCTTATGAACAGTAACAGTTTCTTAACAACAATTATGCACATGCTTACACACATGCACACACACACATACAACACACAGACACACACATACACACACACACACACACACACACACACACACACACACACACACACACACACACACACACACACACACACACACACACACTTCTAGGAGGGGCCAATAACAGATTTTAGTGCTACAACCCCTGTCTGTTTTTACAGTAACTCATTGCCACTAGCCAGACCAGTTTGGCAGACCTATGTCACAGTTACTGAATGCTCTTAAAATGCATCATCTGCATCACATTAGTTAAGGGTAACTATGGTTAAGTGATATTTCTGTTAATGATAGAGGCTAGCAGTTATATTTCAACACCTCTGTGCAGTTACCCTTATATGAAAAAGTAGTCAGCCATCCACACACATTTTTTAAAATTAGTTAATAATATACTTAATAGAAATTGTGCAGAACACACTACAAAATTAAATATGCAAAAGGCATTCAGTTCCTCAGAGAGAAACTTAATAAACACAATTTTTTTTTTTAAAAAGACAGATGAAGTCAGGAAAAACACTGACTATAAAATAGGTATTTCCTGAGTGAAGAAACACTGGTAGTCTAACTCTATATGGTAACTTTGTGCAGTGGTGGAAGAAAAATACAGGCAAACTTCTGTCTTATAGAGAAATTCACAAAGCAAAAAAATGGTCACAGCAGTGAGGATGAATGGTCCCACACAGATAATCGAGTAAAAATCCAAAAAATAAAAGGTGAGGAACCAAACCACAGCCAGGAATACCAACATAAAATCTTGATTTATTGTGAGCGCTTTTGCAGCCACATAATCATCATCATCAAAGGAGGTTACTAGGCTAATGGCTCTGGGGCCCTTAAAAGCCTAGCCAAGAGTTTATCCCCAGAAAAGAAACCTCAGTCAGCACCTGTCACTCCTTCAGTGAGGGACACAGGTGGAACCCCTGGGGCAAATTTGTGGTTTCCCCATCTACTCATCAAGGTTGCACTTGAAGAGGGTCAGCGAGGTACTCTGACATGTATGGGAAGTCTTTTCCAGAGACAGCAGCCTCTGGGACCTCCAGTAGGTTTTGTTGATGTTGCATATTACAATTAGGGCTTTTGAGTGGGTAATGTGCAAGGAGTTACTTACGGATATGGGGCATCTCAAGTAGGGCAGGGTCTGATATTGCCTTGTAGGCGTGACACAGATCACCTCTGATCAATCTGTATGATACTGAGTACAGTGATAGTGATTTGAGCCTGTCCACATAGGACAGGTGTTGGAGGCCATGGATTCTCTTTGTGAGGTAATTCTGTGGCCTTTCCAGTTAGTGCAGTTGTTTGGAGAGGTACATACCAAACGGGGTATTATACTCAATTATTGGCCTAATGAGGGAGGAGTACAGAGAGGTAATAACCTCCTTTTTTCTGGATGCAATCCCTTTACTTATGAGATGAACCAATAAAAGGCTTTTCTAACCACTGCCGTTACATGATGGTCAAATGTGAGATTGCTGTCAACCTAGTACCCAGGTCTCTCACCACAGTTTGTGTGCTTAGGGGTTGCCATTGATATGGAAATCAGTAGAGGCTGTGTTTTTGCTAAATGGTATGATAATACATTTTTTTGCATTTAACTTAAGGCCATGTCTTTGACACTAGTCATTTGTTGCTGTGAGACCCGGTTGTATTATGTTTACATCATTTGGGGAGTCAGTGACAGCACCTAACTTGCAGTCGTCCACAAACTTGGTCAGGCACAGGCCCTTTGTCTTTGCCTGGACCTCTGAGAAGTAGATGTCAAACAGTAGGGGTCCCAAGACAGATCCCTGGGGAACACCACTAGTGATGTGTCTTCTGTCAGAGGTGGAGGCACCTGTTTTGACCCTGTGGGTCCTATCTGTGAGCCAGTTGGCCACCCACCTGATGAGACTGGGGTTTACACCAGGTTGTGTTCACTTTTCAATGATGTCTGAGTGGGGGATTGTTTCATAGGCCTTGGCCAAGTCAAGGTAAGCTGTATGTACTGACTTTCCCTCATCCAGGGTATTGGTGACAGTCTCAAAGAAGTCAACCAGGTTCAACAGGCAAGAACTGCCCTTGATGAATCTGAACTGGGTGGGGTCAAGTACTTGAGATTGCCTATGACCTTGTTTATGAGATCCATAAGAATACACTCCATGGCTTTACAGATCAGACTTGTCAAGCTAATGGGGTGATAGTTTCCACAGTCAGTAGTGGCACCACCTTTGTGCAAGGGGATTACAATGGCAGTTCTCCACTCTGCTGGAATGAAGCCTGTACTTAGCCTGTGGTTGAATAAAGTGCTCAATGGCGAAGCTAGTTCTTGCTGAAGATGGTGCAGAATGCAGCCTGTGATACTGTTAGGTCCCATGGAAGCTGTGTTCTTTGCCTTGGATAGAGACTTTAACACTTGAGCTACAAAATGTGAGGTGTGGGACAAGTATCGGTGATGCTGAATGGGCCTTTGGAGGGGATGGGGGTAAAGTTTGCACTGAACCTATCTGGTAGCAGGTTGGCTAAGTCAGCAGGATCAGTGTAAGTGGTACCGTTAAATTTCTAATTTGGAACAAACCTGGGCTTTGCCATGGAGGTTCCTGACATAACTGAAGAAGGCTTTGTGGTTTCCCTTTGTTTCAGAGGCTAGTTTCAATTCATAATTGGCTTTGGAGGTTTTCACTAGTGATCTAATTTGCTTGTTGAGGCTGAGGAAGGAGTTTTTCCAGTTTGGAATTTGTTCCTTTTTGCCCTTGGACAACAGTTTCTTTCTTTTGTAGTAAAGTCTGTTGATAGAGGATGTCCACCAGACAGGTTTGTGTTTCCTTGAAGGTTTTATTTCTGTTGGATATGGCTGAGTCTATGCAGTTGTACAGGTGCTTGTGTATTGCATTGCCGTTACTGTTCAGCATAGCTGTCTGCATCCTGTGAGGGGGCAGTGGTGTGAAGCTACTGATACCCTCCCGTAGGAGGTTGTAATTAGCTTTTGAGAAGTTTATTATCCTGATTATGGCTGGGGGGAGGGGGATTGGGTGGGATAGAAACTTTGAATTAGACAGAACGATGATATGATCTCACTAGGGAAGAGCATACTATGGGGGTGGTGCAGCAGTCACCCATGTTGATGAGAACCAAGTCCCGAATGTTATCTCCCCTAGTGGGGGATGAGACGAGCTGGTCTAGTGCGTTAGAACTGATGAAGTCAAGGAATCATTGGGCACAGTACTTAAATTAAGATCTGCTAAGCTATGAAGAACAATTACACCTGTTTTTTGGTTGTATTCAATATCATGAGATTGTTTCTCATTTATTTATATATATATATATATACATTTTTTAAATTCAGTTGAGATGTTTTTAATTATTTTTACTTTCTTTTCCTAATATGGATTTGTAAATACTAACAGGCGCATTCTAACATTAACCTCTAGAGGGTGTATGTGTACCACAATTTTCAGTTATGTGTGTTATTTTTAATTTTCATATAAAATGCATATTCTATTATTTTTACATCAGTTTTATATATTTAATGCTCTAAGATTTAATTGTAGTCAATTTTCAAAAAAAATTAACACACACTTTCATCTTACTTATTTATTTTTTATACTGATTCTATTTACATTTGTAATGTATAAATTTTTAAACATCCATTTAACTAAATCCAATTTCATTGGATGACAATTAATTGGTAGCCCTATAAGTTTAGGGGTTTGATGGGAAACTAACTGCTATCTGAAGAAGTTGGTGACGAAAACGAGATTTTATGAAACGTTAATTGCATTGGTGTGCTTTGGTGTGCTTCACTTTGGTATATGTTCGTGCTGGTTCCTGTCATTAAAACGCTTTGTGCCTGTGGATCCCTGGTGTCTGTTTCATTTGGATTATCAGTTTGCTTTGGGCACCTACCGTTTTTCACATGAATTGCAATTAGCCAATATTGTAACTAAACTACTCCGATACAGTGGGAAATCATGTTAGGAATGAATTATCTCCCTTTTCCAATCAGTGCAGCTGGGATGCATCAATGGTCGAGCAGCAGAGGAAGAATGAAAAGGAAAGTAGCACCGGAACAGAGCAACAATAGGACACTCGAAAAGATGTGGCAACCAACAAGCGGTCACTAGTTTGGTTTAAATATGGTGGCTTTGCTGCATGATTTTGTCTGATGAAGCGGCTTATGTGGCTGCGAAAGCGCTCGCAATAAATCAAGATTTTATGTTGGTATTCCTGGCTGTGGTTTGGTTCCTCTTGTGTTACTTTTTGTATGTCTCATAGAATTTGCTAACTCTGGAAAAATGAATTCTCAGAAAGTCTTCATATATGAGGGATATTTTTCTTTCTGTTCAAATGATACACAGAGCACCTAATTTTACGAAAGGTCATAATACTTTCTGATAGTTTAGGAGGGAGACCTGGAGCAAGATATCATTGATATTCCGCTACTTATGATGGGCTGTGCCTTTCGCATACAGCCGAGCTGTTTGCATTCTCTAATTTCCTGTTGTACCAGCAATTTTAATCTAAGCATCCTGCTTCATCAAGATTATGTATCTCTTAGGAAGTACCAATAAATCTAAGACTTTCTTTTGCAGAAAGAAAGTGTGTATATGAAGGATTTTTCCTTTTTAAGATGCTGGTTCATTTAAAAAAAAAAAACAATAAATACAAGAATGTTGGAGTGAGAGATGAACAGCAGCCAACAACAATCTCAGCATACATACCAAAAAGACGCACCATTGGCTAGAAAAAGATAGCTTTACTAAACGATGATATAAGACACTTTCATACTCATCAGGTGGAGATACATACATAAAACACATTTGATATAAATTAGTCTTGTGGCGTAATATCACTTGATCAGACTGACATCATTAATATCTAAGACATTTCACTTTATGAATAGGTTTCAAAGTTACAGGTTCATTGAGAACAGGGTATTGAGTTGCATTAATTCTGACATCCAGTCATATTCATCCTTCTCATTGTCATTATCCCTTAATTTAGTATTGAGAATATGTAGAACCATAGACTTAAACACATGTTGTACACCATTGTCAGATGGTCTTGGTTTGTGATTGTGGAGTTGCCTGGTAAGAGAAGTTTTATTTGAATTTGTATTTGTTTCTTACCACTGTTTTTCACTGTTTGTGGGAAGGAGTGGATAGCTTGCAGATTTACTTTGATTTATATTTTATTGTTTTACTTTTAATTTTCACCCTTTGTTATTAGAAAGGGATAGGTTTTAGACAGGCAAGCTCTAGCCATCCTAAGGGACCTAGTCAGCTGTAAGTTCAAAAATACTGCAGAGGACAATCCAGAGCTTATCTAAGCAATCCTATCTCTTGGTTTGTGACTTATTGATCTTTACTGTTAAAATGAGGTGCAGCTGCGAGTGATAGTGAGCAGAAGCTACTGCATGAATTCATGCAAGATGTAAAGGAATTCTGGCTTTTGTGTGACTTTCACAAGTTGTACAGTCCAAGCAACAACTTTACTGTACTTAATTTAATGTTGTATAGTATTTGTGAGATTTTTCCTCAAATAAGTTGATTTTAAGTTCTCTTTGAATTCTGTGGTAACTGATATTGCTTATTCTTTTCCTTTAGAATTTTTTATTCATTTGCAGCTGAATGTGGATTCCTTAAATGAGTATGCCGTTAATAATTTGCTAAAGGACAAATATCTTTTAAAGTGTAATAAATGCTATGTGTATTTAAAGGTAATGCCTGATAACACTGGTGATCTGTGTTCCTTCTGTCAACAGTTGGATGACTTGCTTACCATCACTGGTAGTAAATCTAGACTTAGTGATGATTGTTTGCACTTGTGCAATTGGCACTGCTTGGAGAACTGTTGTTGCATATATTAATGACCGGACTGGTGAGATAAATACTGTTAGGCAAAGAAATAGAACACATTTAGAAAAGGATGTATCTGTTGTCTCAACCCCTGTGAAATAAGACAATGCTCCTGACAACTTTGGAATTCTGGATACATGTATTCAGCAATATGGGGATTCAGAACATTTAGAGGGAAGTAGAAAAAAAAGAAAGGAAGGCGTTCATAACAAATAAGGAAGAAAAATAAACTGATAATTTATTTATTTATTTCATTTATTTCACATTTGTTAACTGGGTTGGTCCAACTGAGCACAGGTCCATTTTCAGTGGAGACCTGGGGAGAAAAGCTCCAAGAAAAATATAATGACAATTTTACTTTACAGTAATAGGTTTCACAAAAAGTAAACAGTTTCACAGTATACATACATAGTAAGATTGCACAGTATTGTATAAGTATGAAAAAAGAAAATGAAACGTAATACACAAATAATTATAATGATATAAGCATGATACATTCCAACAGGTCAACGCAGTGGTGGGTGGAATAGAGCAAAGCCAGAAAACTTACTGCTCAGAAGAGGGATAGACAGATAAGAATTAGGTAGGATCCTGGCAGCGGCATAACCTTGTTTTCTGGAGAACGTTTTTTAGTTCTTTTTTGAAGCTGTTAGTTTGTGTAATGCTGCATAAATTGGCCAGGAGGTGGTTTCAGAATTTTGTTATGGATGATTTATATAAAAGTTTGCCAGTGATCATTTTGGACCTATGGGTTTGAAGAAGGAATTTGTCGTACTGCTTAAGGGACGGGAAGGGGTATTTCAGGTGACTAGATTGAAGAGAGATTGGAGGGAGAGCAGTGGGTTTATTAAGATGGAAGTGGGTTATATGGAGTTGAGATAATTTGAGATGATGGGGAAATTCAGTGGAGTGTAGCTTATTGAGAGCAAGGCAATGGTGGATGAAATTAGGTAAGTTAGGTGCAAATTTTGTGATTTTATTGTAAGTTTGTTCCAGTTTGAAGAACAGGCAGCTTGAAGGCTAGTAAGGACTGGGGCTCCATAGAGGAAGTTGATAGGCTTGGGCCAGCGAGAGTCTGGAATCGGACAGTAGAATTTTTTATTGGAATATAGGAGGCCAAGTTTTTGATTAGTTCCCTTAATCGATTGCTGGATATGTAAATCAAATTTTAGCTGGTTGTCAGTTGTCATTGCTAGTAACTTTGTGTGAGTTTCAATGTTACTGATGGTGTTATTTAGAGAAGAGATGGAGAAGGAGAGCTTAAGGTGATCACTGGCCTTGGGGAGAAAGAGATGGAGTTTTGTTTTTTTAAGATTCAAAATAAGCTGATTTTCATTTAGCCAGCTTTCAGCTAAAAGAAAAGATTGTTGTGTATGTGTCTGAAGTTGCGAGAGTGAGTTTGAGGATGTGATCAGGGTAGAGTTGTCTGAGTATTGTATGATTGTAGAGTGGGTAGTGGAAGAATGGAGGTCTTTGGTAAAGATGTTAAAAAGAAGGGATCCCAGAATAGAGCCCTGAGGTATGCTAGTGTGTATGGGTAGAAAAGAAGAACAAGAAGACTGCCATTTGACTGATTGTAGTATGTTTGTGAGAGAGCTGGAGAACAAACAGAGAGTTGAGGGGGAAAGATTTAAGTTATCCAGTTTGTTTAGTAGTTTGGAGTGTGACGCCATGTTAAATGCTTTTGAAAGGTCTAAGAACACACAAAAGACCAGTTTGTTATCTCTAGCTTCAGCAGTAGTGTAAGGATAGAAGGGCTGTAGAAGTACTGTGGTATGGTCAGAATCCATCTTGGGTAGGTGTCAGGAGGTTATTGTGGATGACGAATTTCAGTATCTGGTTATGTATGCATTTTTCAAGAATTTTGGATAGTGGGGACAGTATAGCAATGGGTCTGTAATTGGAGGGATCATTGGAGTTGCCACCTTTGTGAAGGGGATCACATAGGAATACTTCCAGATGCTGTGTACAATAGCTTCTTTAATAGATTTATTGATAAGTATTGATACTGAGTAGGCAATAGTGTTAGCTGCTAGGTTGAGAAAGTCAGGGAGGGGGTAGATTGTCAGTAGAGGGAGAGCAAGGTTTAAGTTTTAGAAGGAGAGACTATGTAGGAGGTTGAGGTAGAGTTGAGAGAGAAACAGGTTTCATTGTTTGTGGTTTGAGGTAGTGTTTTTTGGGGAAGTTCTAGTTGGCATTTGTTAGGTTGCTAATGGTATCAATAAAAAACTGGTTAAGGAGAGAGGCAGTGTATTGGTCTGCAAGGTTAGGGTAAGGGCTAGAAGTTTGAGGTTTACCAGGGTGAAGGACTGAGTTAATATTTCTCTTGAAGTTTTTGGAGTTGTACTAATGAGTGGATTGTGCCTTGAAGTAGAGTGCTTTCTTATCATTATATATTTGATTTTTGGTGTGGTTTCTTAGTTCTTTAAATAATTATCAGTGAGTGGGGGACTTGTTTTTTGCCATGTTTTCCAGGTGGAGTTTCTTTTGTGCATTAGTTTACGATTAGCTTTACCTGAACCAGGGGACATAGTTTGATTTTATTCATATTTTGCGAGGGGGTGCTGGTGAGTCAAGTATGCCAAGAAAGATACGATTGAATTTGAGTACAGCATCGTTGAGAGGAAGTGAGTGTGGTTAGACCAATTAATAGAAGAGAGTCCATCATTGAGAATGGTTGGGTTGAAGTCAGTGAGTTTATGGCAGAATTTGTATAGATGTGACTTGTTTTGATAGGGAGTATATCTTTGTGTACTAATGGGTAAGTGATCACCTAAGGCAACGTGAAGTATTCTAGGGCTGTGATAGAGATGGGGGTTACTAGTTAGGATTTAGGTACATGTTGTGCCATTGGAGTTTTTATTGAGTCTTGTATGGGTAGTAATTAGCTGATTAAAGCCAAACAAATGGATGCTTTGGGCAGAGGAGTTGGTATCAAGGGTATTCCAATCAGTGTTTGTCTCCTAGCAGGATAGTTTTGTAGGCTATATTTTGTGACACCCAGAAAAGTATGTTTTCAATTATAGGGATGTTCTTACCAGGTGGGATATATAATGAGGAGATAGCAAGCTTTTTGTGATTGTTTAGGTGGTAATTTAGAATTAGAATTTCCGCAGGGTGGAAGTATGGAATAGTAACATGTAGGGGAGAGAGGGTCAGGTATGGGACTGCCACACCTCCACCTTTTTTTCTGGTTCTGTCTAGTCGGTAGATGTTGTAGCCAGTGGGGTATAATATGTGTGTTAGGGATATGAGGTTTAAGCCAGGTTTCTGATAGTGCTAGTAAGTGAGGGGAATGATTTGAGATCCTTGCATGAAGGTCAGTAACTTTATTCAGTAAGATTTGTACATTAATGGATAATAATACACAAGTTATTGGGAGAATGGTGGTAGGGATGCAGTGTGGGTGGGAGTAGTGGCTAGTTGGGTTGAGGGTTGGATTGTTTTTGCAGAGACAGGGTGTGATGTAAATGGTCCTAGATTAGAGTGGATGTCACCAGCTAGCAAGAGGATGGTGACTGATGGATTGTGTTTGGAAACAAAGAATGTGTGAGTAAGATGTTTAATTGTAAGTCTAACAAAGAGGTTGGGTGGTAATTGGAATATTTTGTAATGAAATAAGTGAGTAAATGTGGTGTGTAGTGAGTGAGAGATGGTAAATAATGAAGAGGTAAACTGGCTGTTATTAAAGTAGGATAAGGTAGGTGTTGGTTTTAAATAGTGACAGTTGGTTAGTATGGTAGGATGAAAGGGAGGTGAGCAGAAGTAATAGGGAAGTTACTATCAAATTTAGTATCATGGTTAGGGAGGGTTTGGGTGAGAGGTTGTTGGTATTGGAGGTGGGAGGACAAGGGTATGTTGTAAATGTGTAGAAAAGGGAGGAATTGAGATTAAAGAGTGGGGTGTGATTTAAGGTCTGAGAGGAGGGAAGAGTATGTGGGAGAGGTGAGTAGGTGGAAGTAGATTGCATAATTAGTGGGAGGGCACAAGATGCTTAGAGTATATATTTAGGGTAATGGGGGTGGGTGGGAATGGGGGTGGGGTAGAGGAGTTGAGTGGAGTGAGCATGAGTGTAGCGAGGACAACCGGAGTGGGATGAGCCAGGATGTGAATGGGTAGAGTGAACAAAAAATAATCAATTAATCAACCACCAACTGCAGCTCAAAATGTGAGTAAGTAGAGCAGGGAGGCTAGTAAGTTTTAAACTGAGTACAGCTTTACTGTTTTTAGTAGCTTGACCAAGATAGGTAGAGTAAATTTTTTTAAGGGGAACAGATCTAAGCAGTTGTGGTTAGGCAAGTACTGTAAGGGGCGGGAGGCCAGAAGGTGGGTTCAGTAATGTGGAAGCCCTTAATTTATATGCTAGAGTTTTAACAGAGAGAAGACCAGTGTTTCTGTTGTGACCTACACTGCACGCTGACTTAATAAGTTTAGTAATGGTGCAGTCAGAGTTTTCAAGGAAACAGCTACTTCGTTACACTGTTTGGAGTCACCGTGTAGGGCTATAGGGATGGGTGGCGAGCACACATCTGGATGGAAGTCATGGGAAACAGCAGAGCTACAGGGATCTTTTTCAGAAATGATGAATGTTGTAAAGTAAAAGAATACATACTAAAAAGGACACTTCTTTGCTATGTAACTCACAGATTACATGGAATGATAACATTTTTCTTTCAGAAACCCTTCAGTCTACAGAAAAAAGCAGCATTTTTTAAAAGAGATGGTAGAAAGAGGTAAGGGACAGGTGAAAAGGAGGAAATCAAAATTTAACAGAGAAGGATTGAAGAATATATTGTAAGAAAAAATATGAGAAAGACAGTGTTGACAACATGTCTCAAGTTGTGGATGCAGAAAACCAGCTGGATGAGAACTGTGTGCTAGGAAATGTAATTTGCTTTGAAAACAATGGGATTAATAAGACTAATGGTAATGAAGATCATTCCTTTGTAGCAGTTGGTAGAGCAGATATTACTGAACTAGAAACTGAAGATGCTTCGGATTTAGTCATAAAAGATATTGTTTTAATTGGACATTCAGTTATTAGTGGAACTGATACTTAGATTTGCAGAGACAATAATGAGCATCAGATAGTTTTATGCTTGCCAGGAGCAAAAGCAGAGGATGTAAGGTAACCCTTAATGTAAGGAAGTACGGATTTGTTTTTATTCATGTCTGTAGAAATTAACTCATTCACAAGGATTCAGTGTGAGTAAGGAACTTACAGGTTTCTTAGAATAGCTTGTACAGGTGTTGGGATGTATTTTTCACAAATCACATATAGAAAAGCGAGTCCGGTCACCATGAATGAAAATATTTTTAAGTAAATACTTACATGAAAAAATGTCCTGTTTATAAAATGGAAATGTGTAGAGCATCTGATTCTAATTTTGGGCACACGTGTTCACACACGATGGT
This sequence comes from Protopterus annectens, assembly GCF_019279795.1. Classification (NCBI taxonomy): domain Eukaryota; kingdom Metazoa; phylum Chordata; order Ceratodontiformes; family Protopteridae; genus Protopterus; species Protopterus annectens. The sequence continues at coordinate 151,606,639 of NC_056744.1, read as the reverse complement.
GTGCATTTGTTTAGATCAGGGAAGAGAATTTTTGCAGCAGATGTTTTGCAGTATTTGACAAACACAAGGTAGGATTTTTGCCAGGTCAGAAAATTAACAGTTCACAGATAGCAGAATTTGATGTATCTCTGATGGTTGTTAATGCTAGGAGCATTAATGATAACGTTTTTTTTTTTTATTGGAAAATGTGCTACATTCCAACAAAATTGATGTTGCTATAATTTGTGAAACATGGTTAAAGAACAATGACTATAAACCAGTTCTGTTAGGGTATAAATGTTTTTACTGTGACAGACATTCTAACAAAAAATCAGAAGGAGGTGTTATGAAAGGAATTAAAGATGGTTATGAGACCTGTGATTATTACATGTTCATTGATAACGCCAGTACTGTAGATTGTGTAACGGTGACAATAAAGACAACCATGGAACATGTAATTTTGTTTTATTTTTACATTTTTTTAATTGGATTAGTCCAACTGGGCCCAGAGAGCCCCTTTTCAGCAGAGACCCGAGGAGAAAAGCTCCAGAAAAGTAATTAAAAAAAATAAGAAAAACCTAACAATTCAAGTTGTAAGATACTTAACAGTGCAAAAACAGAGACAAATACAATACGAATATATACAAGGCAAAAGTGCAGTATTTTGAGAATACAGTAACAATATGCTTGAGAAATTTGGTTAGTGTTAAGTTATTTACAAGGAATGTAACAATGCCTAAAATAAAAAAAAATCAGAGTAACATCATGATATAGATGCATTTAATAGCATAGCACAGCAACAGCATAGGTACTAACTGCAGAGAGACTAATATATGTTGACGGTTTAAGTAGATAGGCAGATATGTTAACTGAGAGAAGAAGAAAATTATTCATTAGGTAATTTCTAATTTACAGTGAACAGAACACACTAGACATTTGTGTTCCTTAAGAAATGACTATTACTTCATGTCAAGTTTTACCAGGATCATGTGGTTATAAAGGTTCATTCATTGTTAGATAATTTTGCCAAACTGAAATCGAAAGCAATATACAGAAGATTAATTACAGATTATCTGGACGCAAAACAGTCACTATGTAAAACTAACTGGAATGATACGTTAAATGGAAAACCTACAGAAGGAATATGGAGAATTTTGAAAGAGAAATTGTTTGAGTGCAAAAAATAATCAGGATCTAGGCATATAACATCAGGGGTATATATTTCTATAAGAGCAAGATGCCTGATTAAGATGAGTGACAAGAAATATAACAAATGGAAAGAGGTCAAACTACAACTTTGAAAACTGAAGTAAACAAGTTGGACAAACAAGTTAAGCATAGTGTGAGACAAGACCAAGAAAACATTTGAAGAAAAATTATATAAAGATATTGAGCATAATAGAAAACTGTTTTATAGATACTTAAGATGTGGAAGAAATAAAGAGATACAAATTGATAAACTGTGTGTAAATTCTAAAATATATTCTCAGACGTAACAGATTATAGATGTATTTACAAAATCTTAGTGACATCCAGGTAACCTCAGATACTGAAATCATTTAGATTATACTGAAAAACAGCTATGCAAATGGATCCAAACAAAGCACAGGGAGGAGCTAGAATTAGTAATAATGACCTGAGAACACTTCCCCAACAACTTAAAGTACCATTATATCTGTTGTTTACTAGGCCGCATAAATATGGGGAGATTCCCGAAGATTGTACTCATGCATTTATTAAACCTGTCTTTAAGTGAGAGGGGAGTAGGACAAACCCAGTGAGATACAGCTCCTTAAGTCTGTTTTCATGTTTTGGAAAAATAATGGAGAAGGTATATTGGATAAGTTATTGTCAGAATTGGATAGGTTTGGACTTGAAACCATATATCAGCATGCATATGTTGCAACTAGATCTATTACCACCTGTAACATGATGTTCTATAACATGGCATCAGCCTAGGGAGATGTGATCGACAGACCACAATACTTTGCCAGAGTTGGCCTGCATCAGTCTCATCTGGGCTTCAGGATTCTGGCAAAGGCTCTTGCCTCCCCTATAGTGCCTTTTTTAGGAAAAGTATTGTGGTTAAAACTACCAACATAAAAATTTCAACAAAACACAAATTAAAGGTCATGCTGCTAAACGCTAGGAGTCTAAACACAAAACTGCACTCATTGCAGGCATTCCTAACATGAGTAGCCACTGCAGCATCCCTGCAGTATCATCCTCCCTTATAAGATCCGACCATAAAGTGGTCACGTTTGAAGTCACCATCTCCTCCAATCCCCCTATAGCTAGGGTCAATCAAAAAAACTTCTCCAAACCTGATTACAGCCTCCTGTGGGATGGTATAAACAGCTTCACAGCCCCCTCTCCAGGAGCTAGCACCAGTATCCAAAACTATACCAAATTACTATACAAACATTTATATAGATGCATGGAATCAGGAATACTTGACAGGACTAAGTCATCCTCCGCAAGGAAGACTAAACCTGTCTGGTGGACATCTGCAATAAATAAACTCTATAACAGAAGAAAAAAATTGCTGAACAGGGCCAAGAAGGAGCAGGTGCCAATTGGAAGCAATCTCTCCTTAGCCTAAACAAACAAATAAGTACACTAGTGAAATCCTTCAAAGCAAACTTCGAGTCCAAATTGTCCACATCTACTAGAGACAATCATAAGGCCTTCTTCACATATGTCTGTAATCTCAAAGGTAGCACTCAGATCTGTTCAGAACTGATTGTCAAGGGCACCAGATATACATATGCTGTAGATATAACAAACTTGCTAGCTGAATGATTCAGCGAAAATTTCACCCCTTTGTCCCCATCATCAGTAAATCAGGACATTCACTGTCCCTGCCCCCTTCCCCTTATATCTAGGGATCAGATCATCACTGCTCTCCCAAAGGCAAACAGTACAGCCTCCATGGGACCTGATAACATCCCAGGCTGCAGCCTATATGAACTCAGGCAGGAACTTGCAGCACCATTAGGCACCCTATTCAACCAAAGCCTGAGTACTGGTTTTGTCTCAGCTGAGTGGAGGACAGCCACTGTCATCCCTTTACATAAAGGTGGAGCGTCCACTGATCTGGGAAATTATAGACCCATAAGCCTAACTAGCCTGATCTGCAAGGCCACAGATTATCATGGACCTCATAAACAAGGACATTGGCAACCTCCAAACACTCGATCCCACACAGTTTGGCTTTGTCAGGGGGAGGTCATGTCTGTTAAATTTGGTCGACATTTTTGAGACAGTCACCAAAGCTATGGATGAGGGGAAGACGGTACACACTGCCTGCCTTGACCTGGCCAAAGCCTTCAACACTATTCCCCACTCGGGCATAATAGATAAACTCTCTCAACTAGGCATCAATCCGTATGTTACCAGATGGGTAGCCAAGTGGCTCACTGATAGAACCCACCTAGTCAAAATAGGGGAAGCCACCTCAAGCAGTAGACCCATATCGAGTGGTGTACCCCAGCATTCGATCTTGGGGCCTCTGTTATTTGAGATATACTTTTCTGAGGTACAAGCCAAAACCAGTGGGCTATAACTGACTAAGTTTGCAGATGACTCCAAGTTGGGAGCTGTCATCAATTTCCCTAGTGTTGTGAACATCCTCCAAAGGGTCTCACCCAAACAAATAACTGGTGCCAGCAACATGGCGTCAAGCTGAATACAAAATAATGCATCATCACCCCCTTTGGGGAGAGAGATGTCCCCACAAATTATCACATTAATAACATTCTAAGCATGCATCAGTTGTGAGGGATTTGGGCACCCAGATTTGCAGCAACCTGACTTTTGACCACCATGTTGCTGCCATTGTACAGAAAGCTTTCTACATGGCCCACCTCATAAGTAAGGGTATCTCATCCAGGGACAAGGAGGTCATAACATCCCTGTATTCTTCCCTTATAAGGCCCATTATTGAGTACAGTGCCCCATTTGGCATATACCTCACAAAGCACATGCAGCAGCTGGAGAGACCACAGAGGTTCCTCAACAGGAGAATCCAGGGCCTCAAAAATCTACCACACACAGATAGGCTAAAAGCCCTATGCCTCTACTTTGTTTCATACAGACTCCTCAAGAGGTGACCTCTGTCTGGCATATAAGGCGATCTCGGACCCCGCCTTGATGGGACTGCTGCATATCCGCAAGTCAAGCTCCACATGAGTAACGCGGCCTCATCCTGGTCTGTGACATCAATAGGACTTGCTGGCAGGACAGATTTGTGTCCCAGAGACTCCCCCATCTATAAAATAAACTCCCTCTCCACGTCAAGCAGAGAACATCTTTACCCCTTTTTAAGCACAGTCTGGATAACTGGATGGGAAATAGAAAATACAAGTGGGGCATCAGGTGCTGATTTGTCTATGCATGGGCTAAACTTTTGGTTAGGCTTATAAGGGCCTCAGGGCCAATAGCCTAGTAACTTCCTATGATGTAATAGCAGCTATGAATGGCAAATTGTGCTGTGATATAATTTGTATAGATTTAACTTCAGCATTTGACAGGGTCTTACATAAACCACTGATCAACAAATTAGAACAACTAGATATTGATGTATTTTTGATCAGATGGGTAGCTGCATGCTTTACAAATATGACATGGCAAGTTTCATACAGCAAGTGGACAGGTGAAATTATTGGCTACAGTCAGGGTGTCCCACAGGGCTCTCTCCTAGATCTGTACTTGTTTAGATTGTATGTTTCAGACCTATCCTTTTCATCTGAGGTATTCTACAGTCTTTATGCAGATGAGTTGAAATTGTGTAAACTGATTACATTTGTTACAGATAGGGTATGCCTGCAAAAGAACTTACCTAAATTGACCATTTGGGCAGCAGAGAATAATATGCTGATAAATACATCAAAAACTAAGTGTACAAGATTTGGAAGACATAAATTGAAAGGTGAATATTTAGTACAGCACACAGTGATTGAAACTGTAGATTTATTTAAGGACCTGGGTATGTGGGTAGATGCAGCTTTGAGATTTTCTAATCATATTAATGATAGTTATAGAACTATAGGTTGTATTTAAAAGATTTATAAAATCTAGGAAATCATAAATGATGAAGTCATTGTTAATTACATTCGACCCAGAGTGGATGGAATAACAATATGGAAACCTTATAAGAAAACAAGCATGAGTAAACTGGAAGGAGTACAGCAGAAATATACCAAGGGCATCAATGGATGTGAACATTTAAGTTATTAAGAAAGATTAAAATATCTGAACTTGTACAGTGTCTCTTATAGATATCTAAGGGGGAGATCTTAGTCAAGTATATAGGGCATTTAGAGACAACTACCTCTAGGAATGTTTGGGATTATCAAAAAGTACCAGAGAATCATCAGACAACCTGTGTAGAATATTCTATAGGAATGGGAAGTGTACTAATTGGCTCTCTTAAGAGAGCAGCTGATGCATGGAACAGACCACCAAATTACATTAAAACAAGCACTAGTGTAGATATTGTTAAGAATTGCCTGGACACTTCTTATGGGAATAACTGTTTTGGTGTATTGGCAGCCTAGAAGGGCATTAATGCCTGTGCTTGAAATATTTGTATGTATGTATATATGTATGTATGTATGTAGATACAGGCTTAGCTCAGGCTTTATTATTCTGACATCATAAAGCTGGTCAGTAATCCTTTCTTTAAGCAACCTGTTTCTGTGTACTGAGCAATCTGATTCAGCAATACTTCTAATGGTGAGAATCCCACTTCAACAACATGTAACTTTGAAACCTGTTCTTAAAGTGAAATGTCTTGGGGCATTAATAAAGTAATCAAATGACAAAGATCACCAATGGCTGTAGTGAAAAGAGGAGATAAAGGTCTGGAGAAGAGATCAGATTAAACAGGAAAATCACTGAATTTATTCAAAGCATGAGACCCATTTTAGTAACATATAAAGAGAACTTTTAACATCAAGAGCTTTTTAACACCGTATGCATTCAGTTAACTTTGAATATTACTGTAAACAGTGCATTCAAGTCTTGAAGCATATGCAATGTTAAAACCTTGCTTCCCTGTTAAATTTTAGCACACTGTGTTGTAAAACAGTCAACTAAATTGCAAAATTCAATGTTAAGGGAATCTGCACATTCGAACAGACCTCACTGATACAGTATAATATGGAGAATAAGAGATGGTTTGCGCTGATCTGAATAAAGTTCATTGACTAGGTATTTTACTGCAGAAATCATGCATATAGTAGTAGAGATGTTTAAAGCAGCTTAAGTATATAATTAAATAATAAATGTACTCTAATAGTAGCAGTTAGAGGGGAGAGCCACATCTAGATCACACATCCGGAGGGAAAGGACTAAGGCAGTTAAAGCTAGTAGAATGAGTGGGGGGTACTGTGTTGGTCATAATTTACATTAGTGTAATCAGGTGTGGGGGAAGGAGGCCAAAGTACTTGAATATCAAAAGGTGGGCTGCAGGTTCTGAGTCTCACCTCCCATGTTAGTGGGAGACAGTCAGTGTGGGTCTTCTCAAACTCAGTGATTCTGCACACTCAGCCCAAAAATGGTAAACAAAGAACCTGAGACAGTTTTCCTGTGGCTGTTAAAAGACAGAAGCTGAAAGTGAGGGAATGCCAATGTAAACTAGTGAGGGAATGCCAATGTAAACTAGTGATAAGGCAAACTTTACAGAGTGGGAGCATTGCAACTACACTGGTGTATCACTGGGCACTCAAGGATGTTTAAATATGAAGGCAGCCCACACGAGGGATATTACTTCCATAAAAACACAGGTAAACAATTTATGCCCTCTCTACATGCAGTCTTGGCAATGGCCGTATTTTTAATACTCAAGCTATGCGAAATAGGATATAAAAATAGCAGCTACCACATTTACCGAAATTACTGAAAGCAGTAAGGAGGCAGAATGTGATAAATTGCAGGTGCCTCTGAATGCTGGTGTGTACCTTTTCACTGACAGGGAAATGTCAAACTTTAAAGCAGTTCTTCTCTTACTTGAATTTTTCCTGTTTTATAGATAGCACCCCGATTCCAAGCCATACATCCAAAGGGAAAGGACTAAAGCAGTTCCTTTTGTCCATAGTGCTTCATCATATCATAATTAAAACTGAGCATCTAAGAAAGTAACCATACACTAAAAATATATGCAATATAAAAATGTGAAAAAACAAAAATATAAATGAATTTGTATGTGTTGTAGCAGAAACCATCAACAATAAAGGTACAAAAATGCTTGAGAAAAGTGAAGACTAGAGCAAAATGACGTCATAACCATTAGTAAAGTAGTTTTATAGTGGTTTAGTTTCTTAAGCTGAAGAATGCATTTAACTGAACGTGCAGAATGAAGTCCAGGTGGGTTATAGGCATTGAAACAAATCTGCCATTCCAACCACTTCTTTCCAGCATGGTGTTCCCTCAATCAGACCATCCTGATCATGACCAGAATGTGAAAAGCGAGAAAAGAATGCCCTGGGGCTTCAGCACTGTGCCTTACAAGAAGATTCTTGCTTAGTCTATTTCTAATTTCAGATGTGTGTTGGGCTGTCCTTCTTTTAAACTTAGAAATAGTCTTCCTAATTTAAAAAAAATGAGACTTGGAGCACTAAGCTCTTTAAGGAACCTTACATATTATTATTATTACTCCGTTTAACATAGCGCGACACTTTTAAAAAGCAATGGAGATCTTCCTTTCTCCATTGCTTTCTCTACACACAGCTCTGATATACTGCGTAAGCATACGCATGCGCAATTACATCGACTGCTCCAGAATACCGGACAGCTGTGGAAGGGCAGCACAGAGGCATTATACAATGCCATTATTTAAGAAAAGTATTTCTTTTCTTAAATATTGCCATTGTATAATAGCAATAACCCACTTCTGGGTGTGGGTAATGCTGGATTTACCCACGGTTGTTTTTGTTTGGCCACTCTGGCTTCACCCTTGTGACCAAACCACACCAACCCTGGGTAAATCCAGTATTACCCACACCCAGGTGTGGGTTATTGCTTAAGTAGTAGTGAGAGAAGTATGTTTTTTTTTTATTTGTAAAATATCTAGAATCTGAGAGATAATTTATTTTCCTACTGGGTCTCAATACATCTCACCAAATAATTTTACTGTAATTGTATCAGGAGCCAGGATATCACAGTTTTATTATTATAATAAAAATGTAGTCTACATCAGATTAGTATGAAGTAATTACCAGTTATACTCATGTATTATGCAAGAATTTTAGGCCAAATATTTGTCTTAAATTGGGTTCCACTTAAGCACAGATCTTATTATAATTAAAGTAAGGAATGCAAATACTGGTATTTTAATTTGCTGCTGTTACTCACAGCCACATAATCCCACTCCAGTCACTGTAAATATAAAAAGAAGATCAAATAAAACAATAACTGCATCACTGCTGTTGGTAGTGTGTATTTTATAGTGCTTTTCCTGTCCCCAATTCTGTGGAGATAGCATTCAACAAGCCAGTGTCCAAATATGCTAATGAATTATTTTTGGTATCCATCTTCTCACCATTGATATGTTCCCCTTATTCCCAGTCATCCCTGGCTGAATCCTGATGAGGGTGGGCCTCACTGTCCAGGGAGAGAATGATCTTGGTGGTCTGTGACCTCTAACACTGCCAGTCTTCCTTTATGGTGGATGAAAGCTGGGAGCAGTCTTCATGTAATCATGAATGTATCTAGGGTTGGGGGATGTTTAGGTATGCACAGAAAGGGGAAACCCAACTTGGCAGAGTTAAAATATTCATTGAAAACATCACTACCCGCAGCATCAACCTGTTCTCACTCTCAGCTATTGAATGAATGAATAAATGAATTAAAATCTGCCTTCAGCCAAAGACACATGCTACAGGGTTCACTGGGGTGCACTTTGGCTGTAAACATAACACCAGTCCCTTCATCTGGGATTGGTGAGCTCACATAAACACTCCCTCCCACTCCCTAACCTGGCTCCTCCAGTAAGGAAACCCCTTCCTCGCAAGTACGGCAAGTCAAACTGCACCGTCTTTTGCAGGCTATATGGGGCAGGCAGGCGACCCAAGGAAGGTGCTGGGAATTTAGCCACTGCTGCCATTGAGGAAATCAAACACTAGACTACAAACTACCAGACACACCTTGCAAACAAATGTAATGCTTTTCTTCACCAGGCATAATATAGTTTGGCAAAGGAGGAATCTTTGAGTAGCATGAACAGTCAAAGCATTTTGGAAGCTAGACAGTATACTAAGATTGGAGGCTTTGAAAGAGTTTTGTTTTAAATATTGTCATTTAAATTGACTTCCAGTCATTCTATTTCTAGATTGCATAGTATGGTTCTGTAAATAGTCGTGAAATAATATTACTATTGGAGATAGGTTTGTAACTAAGGAATATCAACAATGTGGAATCATTTACTACAGATATTTGGTCTTTCAGTAATCTCCAGATCTTTATGTGCAATTTTGGATGCATCTCATGGTTTGGGTGAACTTGCTGTAGTTGATCATCTGATGGGCCATCTGTGGTGTTTGTTTGTGGGTCTGCAAGTGAGACTTGTTTCTGCCAATGATGTGAATTTGGTTATTTCTGACAGGTCACACTTTATAAAAAAATGACTGGACAGTTATTTGTGGCAAATATTACTAATCTGATTACTTTTTTGAAGTTGTAAATTGTGCTCTTCCCTATTTACTGACTTTTATTTTAGAGTATGTGTATAATGCAACATATAATGATATATAAAAATGTGTGCAAGGAGTCTGTTTTGAAAACAGCCCAAATGTAAACTTAATCCTCCACTGACCAAATGCATTTTCTATAAATATGGGTTTTCATGTAATTTCAGTGGCAGAGAATTTTACTGTTCTTGCTAAGCCTGTTTTCATTGCAAGATTGTATTGTTTATCAAATGGCTATCTGTGTTTGTGCTATTTTAGCTTAAGCTTCTGTACATAGGGAGGAGAGAGGTTGCTATTTTACTTTCCTGAGCTCTAAGGTTTTCTCGCCTACCCAGAGTAAATTAAACTGTTTACATTAACCTAAGCAACCCTTTGAACCAAGGCACATAGGATTCTATTTTCTGAAGACATGACTTTTATAGTAAAGTATGTGTGAAGGAGCAACAGATAAAGCAGGTTTATTAAAGGAAATTTCCATCTTCACTTGCAGTTTAAACTACATTACAAGGTATCCTTTCTTCTATGCATTTAAATAATTAAAGGAAAGGACTGGACTGGTTTTCTTGGGAAGTGAATGACTGAAGTGGCTTTTTGGGGAGTGGCCTACCTGTGGGTGTGGCTCGTAGGAGTGTTTCATGAGTATGATGTGGGTGGGATTTAAGGGGCACTGGAGCACTACTTCGCCTAGGGCGCCATAATCAGCTAAGGCCGCCCCTGACCACTGGCCAGTCAATGGGGTCCTGAAGATTCTTATGAGACTTAAAAATCCTTTGGGGGGGATACTTTTAGAAAATCATGCAGTCTTCCATCAATAAAATCAACCTAATAAAACTGTTGCAGGGTGACATGTACATTCTTTTAAGCAGAAGTAACAATTTCAGTCTTGACTTTGAGATAAAAATCAGTGTTACCAAGCATACCTACGATCTTTTGAACATATTTGCCTATGTCAGTAACAAAAATGCCCCCTGTCTTGTTGCCTTTCATGAACTGACATGATTTATAGGAGCTCATATCTCTGAGGGTTTAATTTAATCTTTGCACATATTGTAAAACTTGCAGCAAGGTCTGCTGAGGGCTTTTCTGATGTCTGCCTCACATTTACTCTCAAAAGGGCTAAGCATCAGATTAATGGTAGGGAAAAATCACTTGTTTTTTTTTTTCCATTGTACCCTATTCTGGTTGTTATTGACAGTATTTTTTTCACTTTATTGTGAAAAAGTACTTACAGATTCAGCTTCTGCACATACAGCTTTAAGTCAGTGATGGTGTTCACCACCTTACTCCAGTCATGGAGAATAAAAGTAAAGCTTTTTAGTTTAAAAGCTTTTATTTTTTTCATTTTTATTAAGTAAAGACGTGAAGGCAGTCTGCTATTTTCAAACTGGGGGCAGCTATCTCCTCTTATCCGTACTGTAGTTTATAGACAATAATATGAGGTTGATCATGTGATAATGTGTCATGTGATTAATTTGCATATAATGGATTAAGTGTTTTTATGTTTGCAAGTTGTTCTGAAGATGTGCCATTGAACATGACGGTCCTAATGTTGTTCCATGTTATTGTTTATTATAGCTGTTTTTATTCTTGCCATTGGTCAACTGTCAGTCTTTTTGGTAAATACTGCTTCATTGTTTTTCTGAAAAAATAACTAAATATGTTATACAGCTTCTCAGATTTTATTAGTTCTACTGCATGCTTACTGGAAAAACAATGTCAGACTTCACACATTTTACGTTTTTGCCTCATCTTTATTGAATAAATGGTTTCAGATTTTGTAAAGATCTCTATACCGTGATAGTAAAAGCAGTGAACATGTATGATACCATTACAGTCTACATACAGAAGAATGCCTAAAAAAAATGACAGAGTCAACAAAATACTGTCCAAACACTAGTTCATTAATCTTGTGTCAGTTTTCCAGTCAATAGTTGGTGCTGCCTAGTCAGGGGATAAAAGACATAAAATGACTAAGTAGATAACCAATATATAAAATCATGTTAGTTCTTTATTTTTAATATTTGTTTTTCTGTTTTCAGATGCATCTGATCACCTCAACTCCAAACTTTGTACAAACTGGAATCAATTAGTAATGTATTATTTGTGGGTCTGCTTAACAACTAGTTTGAAAGAATCATTGAGATTTAATTTTGTAATCCTTGTGTATCATCACATCATCCCCTCTTGAGCAAAGATGTATGACATTTACAATTATCTTGATGCAAATAGTTTTACATATTCTTCAGCTACCTTTTTTCTTCCTACTTTCTTAAAGAAATGGAGTAAATAACTACTTAAATCCCTTTGTTACCCTAACTCGCCTAGATTTGCCTTGCAGTATTACTTTCATTCATTGCCTTCTTCTAGCACTCTACTCGAGTCTCATATCTCAATTGGAATGTAAGAGGTGTATGTACTGATGCAATTGGAGTGTAAGAGGCATATGTACTGATGCAATTGGAATGTAAGAGGCCTATATACTGATGCAATTGGAGTGTAAGGTATGTACTGAGACAATTGGGGTGTAAGAGGTGTATGTACTGATGCAATTGGAGTGTAAGAGGCGTATGTACTGAGGCAAATGGATTGTAAGAGGTGTATGTACTGAGACAATTGGATTGTAAGAGGTGTATGTACTAATGCAATTGGAGTGTAAGAGGTATATACTGAGGCAATTGGAGTGTAAGAGGTGTATGTACTGAGGCAATTGGATTGTAAGAGGCGTATGTACTGAGGCAATTGGATTGTAAGAGGCGTATGTACTGTGGCAAATGGATTGTAAGAGGTGTATGTACTGAGACAATTGGAGTGTAAGAGGTGTATGTACTAATGCAATTGGAGTGTAAGAGGCATATGTACTGAGGCAATTGGATTGTAAGAGGCGTATGTACTGTGGCAAATGGATTGTAAGAGGTGTATGTACTGAGACAATTGGATTGTAAGAGGTGTATGTACTAATGCAATTGGAGTGTAAGAGGTATATACTGAGGCAATTGGAGTGTAAGAGGTGTATGTACTGAGGCAATTGGATTGTAAGAGGCGTATGTACTGAGGCAATTGGATTGTAAGAGGCGTATGTACTGTGGCAAATGGATTGTAAGAGGTGTATGTACTGAGACAATTGGAGTGTAAGAGGTGTATGTACTAATGCAATTGGAGTGTAAGAGGCATATGTACTGATGCAATTGTTTTGAAGATCTACGGCCTTTCTTAGCAAGTCAAATTCAAAGTAAATTTAATCTAAAGTGATAATTTCTAGGTTAGTGTACTAAGCAAAAAGTATAAAACCTACCAGAGTTACATCAACTAAAGTACTTAAAAATAGTTTTCTTAGTAGTTACAATTTCAGAAAATCAATATCATAGCTCTCAACTCTCCAGATTTTCACAGACTGTCTAGATTTTTGCCACATATTTTTGTTCGGCTCCTCAAAAAGTTTTTGGTTTTCTGTCAAATCACTGAAAATTGAAGACACTAAGTAATGACATATGTTTGAGTTTCAGACTTCATATCCTTCATAAAATACATACTAATACAAATCCTGTTACTCTAGTATCTTTCTGAGTTTATAAGAGCAGTATTTTACATCTTTGCCGAGTTTTGGGCCTTTGGCCACTCTTCAATATTTTAGGCTTTGTCCAGATTTATTGTGCTAAGAGGTTAAGAGGTATGTCAGTTATTGATCAGATAGATATCTATCCATACTTAAATTATTCTGAAAATGACATTCTACAGAAATGTTATAATTCATAACTGAGAATCAGTAATGAAACCACAAATAAATAGATGGTCCTTATTCTCATCTCTTCCCAGAAGACATGCTCCTCTCCTTTGTGGTGAATATTGTCATGGAAGTAGGTAGAGCATCTTATACATTAGAATGACTTCTGAAAATGTTCTCTTTCACTCAAGTCATTTGTTGGAGGTGTTCAGTATACTAAATGTATTTGGAGCCAGATGTCTTTCTGAGGACTCCTCAATGAAAAATTTCTGACTACAAACTCAGTATCATTTGCGCATGTTGTAGTCAGGTAATATTGTCATATATCAACAATTTGTACTTTTTAATGCTGTTTTCCAAACATCTATGAATAGTAGTTATTATCTTTTAGTCTGGATAATTTTTTGCCAGCTGCAAGGAAATGTATAAGCATCTGATATATCCCAACAAAATAATATACTGAAATTTGTAATTTATTAATGTGGCATAACTTTGGAAATGTGAATTGTAGGTGTGACGCCTGTGCCCAGTAGTCAAGGAGCCTCAATCCTCATCACTAGCACCAGTGAGGGGCATGCACATTGGGAAGGATAACGAGTACACACGCAGTAAAGTACAATTTCCCTTAAGAGCACACACAGAGCACAGCCAGCCTTTGACTGGTTTCTCCCTTTCTCTCCAGATCCCCAGTAAGAATCCCCACTGGCACAGCTATAGGGTACAGGTCTCAGCCTAGTGGTCAAGCTAAAACCTCCAGCAACCTCTCTGTCCAGCCAGTGCGTCTTGTCCCTGCCCAAGTAGCCAACACACACACACACTTTGAGGTATGAGTTGTATACAAACACACAGACACTCCTGGGGAAGGCTGTCACAGGTTCTCCAGCTATGCCCCCTTCTCCACCCAGGCTCTAAGGTAGAAATTACTGCCATCAACCACTAATATCAGCTACTAATAAGGCCATTACCAAGGGGTGCCCAATTTTACTCTGCACTATTATTACCCAGTTCGTAAGTGTGATGAACAGTAAGGCTTATTGGAGTGGCTTTGTACAGCATCACTATATACATGCAATGTACTTTAGAGCTTAAATTATATCTACACAATACAGCCACTGTTGAAAGGTTTAAAAATATTTAGTAATAAATAATAAAAACACAAGACAAATCTGAATTTAACACAGTGCTAGTCAAGAGTTCAGACACAGGAAAATGCTTAAAATAATACTATAGAATAGTCTGACATAAATATAGAAAACAGCTAGTCTAATCTTAATATTTTCTATCTATTTCTAAGAGAGACAATGTTCTAAATAACTTACATACATACAGAGCAAAGGCAGAGTGATGGTGCATAGATGTGTTCAGGTTCAGACAAAATCCAAAATGCTCTAATTATCTCTCTCTCAGAGAAAGTCTTAAATTTGTAATACATCACTGCTGACTCATTTTAGATTACATCATTCTTGACACTTCTCTGGTTTAATTTCCCAGACTAACAGAAACTCATAGTTTAACAGTTCTTTGATCTTGCACCTGGTCAGGAAGCCACAGCAATAAAAGACATTATACACATAAAATCTAGCAATTAACTCTGGTCTCAAAACAATAGAAAGAAGTAGCTGGTCCAGACATCACAGCTCCGAATTTGAGATCAGTCATATAATGCAATCTGACTTATCAGCTTTATTCCAGCAGAGTGCACTATGGTTACATTTTTGAAGCTCAGTACAACATATAGTTTAATCCTACATTTGTAAAACCAGCCTCTGGATTATATTAATATTTACAAATCACATAGAATTATTTGCAAAATTCTGTCTGGCTGGGCTGGCAGCCTTTCAGTTTTTCACAGTAGGCATTGATCTAAGCTGCATTTTTGATAAAGTATGAGAACAACAAATAGATGCAGATGCTGGATTAAATACAGAAAGTCAAAAAGGACAATTTAACTTTTACTGCAGAAATACTGAAAAGGTAGAAATTCAAATTGCTCTGTATAGATTAGTATTTCTAAACTCACTTTTTAGACTGCCTTATAAATTGTTGTTGCCCTCTTTATACTGTTCATTGTGAGCTGCTTGAATATGGATTTTTTTAGTTTCTTAAATTGCTTAGTTCAAGCTCTTCCTCTTTCCCCTTAGTCCTTTGTTTCCCTTCCCAGACTAGACCTGGTCATTATTAAAGCCATACTTCACATTGAGCTAAAAACAAGTTTATTTTGTAAAATTATGCATGTTTACCACATGCCTCAAGTACACCTGGCTGACCTGCACTGTTGATAAAAGGCTAAATTAAATACATTAAAGAAGAAAACAAAAGAACATTTACAAGTGGCAAGAAAGAAAAGTCTAGTAATTTCATTGGTCAGTATATGGCATAGCCATATATTACATCTTTTTATACATGCATCCAGTGTCTTACTGTGTTCCCCCACTATCGGCTCATATAGAATAATTTTATAATTCTAGTAAGCTGTTGCAGGCTTGGATTTTAATACACTTAAGGGCTTATGGGCATTGGGCCAGTGCTGAGCATGCCTTTAAGGTGTGTATAGTCATTTTTAATACATAACAAGTGGTTTGTGACTTGTGCTTACTGAATGGATCTGAGGTAGGATCTCATTCAGGTAAAGAAAACAAAGATATGGATTAAAAGTTTGCTGTATGTGCTAAAGATCCTTTCTGCCGCCTGCTGCTAATGTAGTTTCCATAGTAAGAATCCAAGATATCTTGTTGTTTCATAAAAGCTATTACATTTTAGAAGAACATATTTATTTATTTTATTAATTTAGGAAACAAAATCCTGAAAGCAACCAAATGAAGCAGACGTGCTCTCACAAATCATTAATATTCTGTGCAACAGATGCATCTAGAAGTTATGGAATGTCTCTTGTATTTTGGATTCTGTGGTACTTAAGAATATGTCATACTTTGCACACATTACAGGTGAATGCGTCTACACATACACATTTGTGTAATACATATACACACAAAGATGTCATGCTAAGGTGTGCATTTTTTGCCAAGCAAGGGCTGAGAACACAAGTGTTCATCATGCTTCTATCTGTTGGGAGTAACTAGCACGACAGACAAAAATGAAACTTTCCAAGAGACAAACTCATACATTATACAGAATTTTTAGCTAAAATGAAAATTTATTTCTGGTAATATTTTAAAGTTCAGACATATGAATTGATGTAGAATATTATAGATTGTTGTAACTGAATCTAGATAGCCAGTTGAACTGCAGTTTTTTGTCAGTGTCACTTTCTGTTGTAGGCAAAGAGTGAGTACTTGTCCCACACACCAGTGATGTTTGTAATACTGACAGTATTAAAAGTGATATCCCTTACTATGCTTGCTTTAAAGGGCACTGTTATCCGAGTGTTTTCTGTTCCGGAAGGGGAGAGACTCTGTGAATTTAGGAGAGGCATGAAGAGGTTAGTGTTTCTTTGTTCTTTCACATTTGTTAATGATACTTAATGCAATAGGTACACTTCAGAAGAATGGGACATATTAAGCACACTCAAATGGTGAATTTAACTGCAGCACAATTTCAAGGTCATGACTGTCATAGGCTGATGATTTATAAGCTTGTCCCTGTAAGAAGTTCCTCTGGTCTTGTCCCTGTTCCTGTTTTATAGCATGCTAATACAAATGAAATAGTAACCTAGCCACTTCACATGCTTTTCTGCTTTGTAATGCTAAGTAACATTTGAACTTTAACTTTCCCATTTTTACTTTTGTGTGATACTCAGTACACCTGACTTTATCTCTGCAAGTTTTATTTGTCATCAGGAATTTATGAAACACGAAGTAGAATGTATGTATGTTTAAGCAGTAGTTCATGCCTTATTGCCTGTTTTGTTTGCAGGCTCCAGTTTTCAACTTCATTCTTAAGTTAATTAACTTTTTAGAAAGTGTCTGCGTCCATATTTTATCTTCTTCATATCCTGATAATAAATGTTGTCACAGCTGTGTCTCCAGCTGTCTGTTTTGATTACAAAAGATCAGCATGGCGCAGAAGGATAAACCTCTGATTTTGACCCAAATGATGGATCAGTTAATTACCTCTGTGTTGAATGAGCCATGGAGGGGGGGGGGCGGTGGGAGTGAGGGTGTGATTGCCCATTCACGGGGGAGGGATTACAGTTCATTCCATGGCAAGTCAGACACAGTAAATGCAGCATAAGATTTAAGAATATGTGTTTATTAGGCAGTGGATATCTGCTGTAGCAGGCTATAGACATGCTACATGAAGCTTGTGCTATGAGACTTCCTGTCACTCGGGTGCAGTGTCAACAGGATGTAGAAAACTCTGATAGCTGCCTGAATTATGAAGTCTGATGACAGTCCATACCTCTCAACCTGAAAACATAAAAAATCTGGACAAGAGCCCATGAAAAATAGGTACAAATCTGTGCGCTGATTAACATAAAATTTGCATGCATAATTACGTAACTCCACCCACTCCAGTGGAATTGTG
Source organism: Protopterus annectens (assembly GCF_019279795.1). Classification (NCBI taxonomy): domain Eukaryota; kingdom Metazoa; phylum Chordata; order Ceratodontiformes; family Protopteridae; genus Protopterus; species Protopterus annectens. The sequence continues at coordinate 151,588,765 of NC_056744.1, read as the reverse complement.
CAATACCAACTTTCAAATGCAAACTGAAGAACAGACAACCAAAATATGGTCCCCGACTCAGACCCTGTAGTAAATGGTGACCATTTTTTGAGATGTGTAGCAATTATATTCACTGGAAGGGGAGAAGCTGATGAAACTTTTATTTATGATGACTTGCAGTATGTGGGTTTTGTGGTAAAAGTAGGGCATTTAATGGTAGGCAATATTCTAATTTTAGCAAAAGAATATTATAGTTTGCTAGGACCTCCAAAAGTCATTTTCTATGACTTAATCAGTTGTATAGCTAGAGCTTGTGCCGCCCATGGCTGTCTGAGTTTGCCACCCCCCCCCACAAAATCACAGTCGAATGGGGCCCCACCATACACAGCTGTCACCCTGCAGTCATTCCAATGTCCCATTACTTGGCTGTATCACCCCATTTACCATAAACACTGTAACATGCATACTGTATTACTTCTATAATGATTATTTGGATTTCATTTAAAACTTTTATTTTACATTTTATAGCACAAACATTAATAGACATCTGATAAAAAAAGCAATGCAGTCTCAAAATGAAAATAGACTTAGCATTAAAACCTCTCTACCTCTGAAACTCGCATTCATTGAAATAGCATTGAAACCCACATTCAAAGAAGATGCATCTGGCCAGTGGTGGATAAAGATAAACTATGGGCGTTTTTCAAATCATAGGCCTCTTGCATACAAAACATACATGTGTTCTTTGATACATGTTCCTGATTGTATTAAATTATATTTCTTGTATAATACAGCACACTTATTAGAG